>NW_021680464.1:754057-776341 GCF_001412515.2 Diachasma alloeum | reverse complement strand
GGGGGGGGGGGGGGGGGGGGGGGGAGTGGATGGAGGGCTTAGTGCAATTTCTTCGAATCAAGCGCAAGCCAATTACAAGTTTAATTCGCAACTTTGGCCCGAGCGATAATTAGACGGTAAATTAAATTTACTTACGTCGGTGAAACAATCGGGCAACTTGCGTTTCGGGGTTTTAGCTCTCGTTCAGCGTTAGTTAATTCGTCTCCAGTCTGATGGAAAGAGTCGATTAAGTTAACTATTAATTGAGAATAAATATGAAACTGCTGATGAACACATTCATATGTTTTTCTTTCATTCGAATTATGAAAACTTCGTTATTATTTGATGTGAAAATGAAAAAGTGAAATGCGAAAAAATTATTGAATAATTTTCAATTCTTAATCAATGACCTTTCAATTTTCAATATAAATTCGACCTAAAACAACTTCACAAAACGCACCGCTTTTAGAGACAGGATTAATTTAGTTTGAAGTCTTTTTTTGTCATTGGAGATTAATTTCAAAGGAGTTTTGCGGTTTTTGTGGTGAATGTGGATTCTAGAATAGTTTTTGAATAAAAAACACGATTGCTAGTGATTCACCGTCACGGCGCGTTAATTTCTTATCTCCCACTAATTAACCGCTTCCTTAAACCGGCGTATCCTATCAGTGGATCGAAACTCTCCATCTTCTTGTATTGCCCTTGAAACAAACTTGGCTGAGTTTCAAACAGCTCTCAGGGACTCATGCAAGTCCTCAGCCAAGTCATCCAGACCCAGGTACATCGGTGTACTCAATATTGGTGGCACTAATCCACTTGATAGCAGTTTCAATCCTGTCTCAATGATATTCCAATCGCTGTAGATGCTAATTGAATTGCAGACATTTTGTGTATTCTATTTATTCGATAAACTCCACGTTGGGTTGAAAAATTTGGGTTGAAATTTCCGGCCATCTTTTGTAATTGTCAACTTCAAAAAAAATTCTCAACTTCAAGATGATACTCATCGTTTTTTTTAAATTATAAATATGAATGATCTAATCTAAAAAATAGTCTAGTGACGAATATTCGTCTCCTCTAAGCGAAATAAAATGAAAAATGTTGACTCCATCGCAACGAAACCAACAATAACTCCCACAAACTTGATTATTCTGGCATTATGCAAATATGACAAAGGTGTTTGCCGGAAAGTTTCATTCACGGTATTGTGAACGTTGTGAATAACACGTGTTACGCTGTGCCGACCTTGAGACAATTTCCTGTGAAAATCACAGGAAACTATCATCAACGGTCTGTTATGCATATTGCCAACCTGGAAAAATCTAATAAGTCGAGGCGCTGCCCTCCCCTCACCCCATTTATCTATTCAATTATCACCTTTTTTCTGTACATCGTTTGTATACGGACAAATGCAGATAAGTGTGGTTAATCCCATTTCACGACTTCCGGCCATTCTTGAGGTTTGAGCGACGTGTCCTGTGGCAGAAGACTCAAACCAACGCCCGGCATAACAACTTCACGGATGCACGGATTCACCGACAATTCCCTGACATTTTAATGCCTAAATTATAACGAGTTACTGGCTATTCTGTATTTCACTGTCGACCTTCACCCAATGAAAACAATATTTTTTTTATAAGCGCGGAGACGAAATTCTGTGATGGAGAGTAATTTCGAGAATAAAGTCTGTATTTCATTAGATTAGGTTTTTATTTCATAAGATAGATAGAATAACGAGGCATTTTACATTCCCACCGCTTAAAACTAATTCCCTATCTTATATCTTTTTATGTTTATAATATATATTTTCCAAATTTCAATTCTTGTTTTGTCACTTTTTATTAAAATGAAATCTATCACATTTTATGAGAGGAAACACATTGAATGATTTTAAATTTTTGATCAATCATCTTTCAATTTTCAAAATAACCCGATCAATAAGGTGAGTTCTATCAACTGATTTTTTAGGAAAATGAATAATTTCCTCGAATTTGTTAGAGAAACCAAAAATTTTCTCGGATTTTCACGAAGAACTTGGAATTTATTCGACGAAATTTTTTTCTAATAATGTGTGATTTACTGATTATATAAATATTTATATAATGATCCACCTCGATATTTTTATAATTATTACTATATTATTATTGATGCTGGCATCATTATTCTTAACAGAAAAAAATATTCATTGGTTGCATAAAATTCTCTTACATTCCACTGATAAATTACTCTGAAAATATATCTCATTATCAACTCCTCTCGTTCCCTCCAATTTCCTAATTAAAAATCTCGTCATTTATTAATTTAATGTTTATAACCGCATGAGAAGAGGCAAAACGCATTCCAACATCATGAATTATTGTGGGAAGATCCAAGACACTCCAAGATATATCGTTACCGTTCTTTTGGCCGTGGACTGAAGTGCGGGTGGAATAGGGACAGCTGGGGGGCGAGGAGGAGGGAGAGAAATCAAAGGCAGTATCGTTTGCGGGAAGTTAATTCGGCGCGATGCATCAACGCGCTGCGGCGCTCAGTGTGGCAGGGTCTGCACTTTGTGGAGGCAGTTAAATTGACATACCGTATATCAGAGAGAAGTATGGGGTTCGCAAAGTCGAGCAAAGGAGGTGTACTACGAGAGTCGTTTTCGAGACGAGATTAGACCGGCCAACCGCGCTCACTTGGACGCTTGTCGGCGACTAGACTTGGCAGTGGATTATATGACACTCGTGGTTGTGAGGGAAGATTGAACGGGAATTGTTTGACAATTGGAGATTCATCTGTTGGGGCATAAGGCCGACTTATTTATGATAATAACGGGACATTTATTTTTAGTCAATTTAATTCATGAGAACAATTTATTTTTTAAATTGAAAATAAATTGTTCTCATGAATTCTAGTGGAATTGAATGGATTTGGACAAGTGAAGAATTGTTTTTTTCAATCAATTAGATTTGCTGAATTTTTGGATGGCATTTGCGGGAAAATTCTTGGAAATTCCGCTCATTTGAGGGAAAAAACTGATGAGAACTGCGAATTTCTTCCAATTTTATTCAATTATGCAATAAAAATTTATGGAAGTGCGGAAAATTCAGGGAAATATATCCTTGAATTTGTCATTTATTGAAATTTTCGAGTAATTTGGTAGTTAATATTCATATTTAAATTGGAAATTCAAATAATTTGAGGAATTCTCGTCTTTTCGATGTTAGAAAATGTGAAATTTCATTGAATGTTCAGTGAAATTGAAAATTTTATCACTTTTGCTCCTTAATCGCACTCAATATCGCTGTCTTGAAAATTATTACTAAACTGTTCATGAAATTTTAATGCTTTTCTAACAATGTATTGACCATTATTATCAAAAAATAAAAAAATCGTAGATAGTTGACTACTAACTCTCAGGAAAATGGCATTGAATTTGATTTAGGGAAGAAAAGATCATGAAATTTCAGACTTTACTGAAAATTCAATGAAATTCCAAAATTTTTAAGAACCAAAAACACAAGAACTTCTGAATTTAATCGAAATTTCAATGAAAACATGGATTAACTTCCAATCAATTCAAAATTCAACAATATCTACCTGAATTTTCCAAATTTCTTCTAGTTTTTGTGGAATAATTGGGATAAAATTTAGTTCCCATCCATTTTTCCATAAAACTTTGAATTTTCAATGAGAATGTCTTGAAATTTCGATTACATATGAAATAATAACGTAATAAAAATTTCCAAGTGCACTGGGAATTTTCACCAAAAACTGTTAATTGCGTCGCGAAATATTCATCATGACTCCATCGTCATTATTTTTAGTCAAAAAAGTCTGAGGAAGTGCCTGAAAATGTATATTTAACCGTTTAATTGGAGTTGAATCAAGTTTTTATTGATTTTTTCATCAAGTTGCGGATTCTGACTCACGAACTTCCTTGAAATTTCGGTGAAACTGTCCCTCAATAAAGCATTTCCAAAGTGTGCATAGTGCGTAATGTGATAGCAACTTCCACGAAGTGTTCGGAAATTTTAAACAATGTTTAAAAATTTACTGCCTTCCAAATAATTTCCAAAATCCTGAAATGTGAAGATGTGAATCCTCACCGCAATCATTAACAAATCTCCCCCGGTACTATTCCGCTCCTCAACTAACAGCAGAACGAGAGCCAACCGATTGTACATACGTATCCCCCAACAAACACACAAAAAAGCTAACATGTATACAGTAGGGACGGCTCGCACTTGTTAAATCGGCCGTCTCTTGTCGCAGCATCCCATCGTGTCCGTGGCCCGAGGAGCTGCGGTAATAACTGGACGCCATTATAAAACCTCCCCAGGGTAAAACCGACTAAGGGGGTACTACCACTCTTCCCTCAATTCCAATTCCTCCCTTCGCTCGTTACTGCCAGGATACGGGGATTTTCCCTTCGTTGACCGGGGATATTTCTTTTAACTCGGTATGTGGCTAAATTTCATCTTCGGAGATGGGTTTGCTACACTTTGACCTTTCTCATAGTCTCGATTTTAACTTCCGCATTTATCTTGTATTCATGAGATCATTCCTGAACTCGGACATTTTCAGATATTTTCGCTATTAAAAATAATGACGATGGCGTTGAGATGAATATATTGCGACACTTGTGAAAAATCACGGAGAAGAGGAGGTTTTGATTTTTAGAGACATGGCACCGATTTTAGGGGATCCAGGCCTCATTGTCCCCTCGAAATTATTTAGTTTTGTCAATAACACATACGGACAGAAATATTCAATACAAATTACGTATCTTTTCCGTAATTCCGGAGCGAAATGTGGTTGTACAAAATTTTACGGAACTGTCACAGAATTTTTCTGGAGCGTTCCGTAATTTTTATCTGAATCACCTGCGAAAAATTACGATACCGTCACTTAAATTTTCTAAGTCGATTCCGTAATCGGTGAGTGAGTTTTGAGTTCCATAATTTTTACTAAATATTTCTCTCCGTGCAGTTTTCGGCAAGAAAATTGTAGTTTCCCCTCGAAACTACCATTTCAGTATAGCGAAAATTATCATGTTTCGGTGGAAACTTTGTGTCCACAAGTCAATTGACTCAACCTGCCAAAAGATCCGTTCAGGGGAACACAATTTTTCGGCTGAACTAATTCTTTCTCTCAGTCTATGATGACACGGAATACATTGACATTTCATAGTGATTCCACTCATTCCATGTGAAGAGCGACGAAACAATCGGAATCTGCGGATTAAAAAGAGTTACGGAATGACTTTTTCCTCAATTTCCCAATACATATTTTCATCGACAATTTTTATACATCGTTGGGATCGAACTTCAACAAACGATGAAAACAATGTGAATTTTTTTCTAAACCCCAAGTAATCCTCGCAGTTGCTCCGGATCAGCCGTTGACGATGACGCACATTGAGTTTCAAAAAAGTTTTCATTTTTTATCGTTTTCCTTCCTCATTCGACTGTTGCCCCATTCCGTCCGGTACTTGTGTCGATGAACCGAGCGATTATACCCAATTTACAAACGAGCCCGGTACTGAGCTAATCCTCTTCAGCATCCGAGTGAGCAGGATCGCTCGCGATAATAATGATTCAGCGCGAAAATATAACAAGTAGCGTCTCCCTTTTTTATAATTGGTAGCAAAATATCCTGAATTGGAGAAATTCATCTATATCTCTCCATTAATTTTCTCCCTCGTGTATGTTTTCCATTGATTCAGCCACTCGTTTCAAGCACGATCGGCAATTTGATGGACTCAAAATGAAATTCTCGGGGATTGGGTAGGGTGAGAGTGGCGTTATCATTATTCTCTACGGCTGCCAGTATGTTTCGTTCCTCGCTAATTGCGAATATACGCTGATAGAAAAGGTGGAACGATTCAGTTGCACCAAACGAGGCTTCTTAACTGTTAATAATTAACCAATCCTGGTAATAGTTAAAAAGTCTCGTTTGGTTCGACTAAATCGTTCTATCAGTGTTAGTGGTTGGTACTGGCAGTTTGGTGAAATTAATATTATTCGACTAATAAATTGATTAATTCTGAGCCTCTTATGGGAACCAATAGCCAAATGCACTGATTGAGATCGATATCGATCCATTACTTTTATCAATTGATGAGTTTACTACGAATTATTTTTGTATTTTTCGTATTATTCTAGGATTCATGAAAATAAATTAATTCCTAATGTTCTTTTATTGAAATTTCTGATGAAGGGTCCCCGGAATATACAGGGTTAATTAATTTTTGAGTTCTTATGGAATATTCACGCTAAATTATTCTCACATTACAGTTTCACTGACGTTTGAAGGAAATTTGTAATTGAAAATTTAAAATGTTTTGGAGAAACCGATGAAAACTGTAAATTTCAGCTCAATTATTCCACGAAAATTAATAGAAATTATAATAACTCGAGTGAATATATGTTTGAGTTTTCAATAAATTGAAAATTATGCGTAATTTGGTATTGGATGTTCAAATTTTTATTGAAAATCCCAGTAAGTTGAGAAATTCTCGTCTGTAGCTCGGAAACTTGAAATTTCATCGAATTTTCAGTTAACATATCTGAAATTTAATTATTTTTTCTCCTCTAAATTGAATTTAATTTCACTCTCCTGAAAATGAATTGCCAACTGTCCATGGAATTTAATTTTTTTAACAGTATACATAAGAAACAAAAGGACCAACTACAAATATTTCGGCACTTAGTGCTATCAATATTCAAATCTGTTCATAAACTTCGTGCATCATCTCACGGAATTACATGAAAATTTTGTTTTTCCTGACCAAATCGACATGAACATTGAGATTTCCGTACTAATTATTCGTCTATTCGTTGATATTTTCCAGTGAAGACCTGAAAATTCGAGTCTCGGCTCAAATTTGTGTAATTTTTTATTAGAAAATTCAAACAACAATTCAGTAGCGAAGGGCTAAAACGGTCGATTTTGACTGTTGGTCAGATTTCAATGAATACCTCTGAATCCAAGGCAGATATCGAAATTTTTGTTATAACCTTTTTTATAAATAAAATTACGAGCTACAAAAAAGGTAATTACAAAAATTTCAATATCTCCCTTAGATTCACAGATATTTCTGGAAAATTCAACTGAGAACCAAATCGATTAAATAGTATTACCGTTTCGCTACTGAATTATCAACAAGTGCATTCAATCATGCCATTAAATCATAAATTCTCTCCACGATAAGTCATTTTCATAGAAGATGTCACGATACATTTCTCAATTCTCCCCTTAACTCTCTGTTTACAAAATAAATCCATAATAATAAAAAATATAAAAATTGCTCATTACGCTTTGAATTTCATCTTGATACTTGAAAATGGAAAATTCATAATTTCATGAACAAAGCTGGATACATAATTGAATGAACTATCGACTGCGGGTCTGAAATAGTAGCCGAACTTGGTGACCCGGTTTCCCTCGCCAGTGATTTACACGAATGACTGAGTATATTTTCGTAAAGTTTATTCAAGATTTACGATGCTCTTAAGTACCCAAGCGTTTTCATACGATATTTTCTCCGTCTCTCGAAGAATTAAGCGGCCAGACGCACGTACACTTTTTGCCCACTCTCTCCCTCCCCCGTTTCACTCCCCTTCTATGTACCGGGGGCATAAAGAACTTCATTATTTCAACGTTTAATTATATATTTATTTTCGGCCTGCACACACATGTGTAGTGAGTCCACTTTACCGAGAAATTAAATTTAAGGTCAATTCCCAGTAATCTTCTCATTAAATATCCTCAAGTGCTAATGGATAAACACTTGAATCCCATTACTGAGCAGATTAAAAATATTCTCCGTATCGAGGGGAAATTGATTTCAATACATATTCAATGAGAGAAGCAATCTCCGATTACGGTGTTTCTCTCTTATAAATGATTGATATTTCTATTTAGTATTATTTAAATTAAACAAAAAAATTATCAATTTATTAATTTATTAGTTATATTATTAATTGATTTGTTTACTTTAAATAATGTTCAACAGAAATACGCCCAACTGTTAAAATTGAAAAAAATGAAATAAAAACCAACATAAAAAGGAACACTACACTAACACACTTCGACACTTTTTTTAAACATTAAAAAAAACTATTACTATATTTTACTGAAAATAATTCGTATTATTCATAATAATTGATTTTTCAGTTTTATAACTCTAAAATCCTTTCAAAAACAAATGAAATAAATGAATGAATTAATTAATTATTAATTGATGGTTTTTTGCGAGAGATTCCCCTCCGTCTCGCCTCCTACATGCTCACCCCGCTAAAAATACCTTAAGTGTAATGAAAAAAATTAATTCAAGAAGCAAAAAAAACTGTTCATCCCTGATACTTTTTCCCGTGAATTCTAGTTTTGATGAGTGTACGATGTACAATTCATGACGATCCTTTATGACTTCGCACCCTCGGGATTTTCCCTCGATAGAATCAATTTGAACAATAATATTCTTAAAGTAGCTCTACCCTTACGGTAAATTCAAAGATTATTGAAAACTGTAAAAAAATTGCAGAAAACTCGATTAGATTCGGAATTTTAATTTTTTTCTCAATTTAATTATCCTTTTGGTTTTTCACAGAAGAAATGTTTAAAAATCAGGATTTAACCCAGTGGCTGATGTGAAAATCAACATTTCCATTGTAATCAAAGATTAAAATCTGATTTTTTTTTCATTATAGACGTGAAAAAATGAAGAATTTTTTTGAAACCTCATCAAAAATAATCCACCGTTTTGCAAACAAGTTTTATTATTTATTTTTAAGAGGGAAATGTTTGAAAAAAGAAAAATACTTTGCGAAATTTAATTCAGATAATACTGACTGGCAATTAATTTTTTCAAATTTTTTCCATGGAATTTAGTTGAAAAATTCAAAAACTGAAAATATCCAAAAGTACAGCGTAAGCCCGGCCGAAGGGTAGAGCTGCTTTAATTGAAGAGAAATTTTTGATTTGTGCATAATTGAGGGGAGAGAATTCTTTGTTTCGGAAGACATAGCCGAGGATCTCGCGGTGGCTACGGCACATTAACCAGCCAGTCCGCCAGACAAGTACGCACATACCGCCATAACCGTATCTCCACGGGGCACACGAGGATAACGTGTCCCGTGTCCCCTCTGCCCCGCTGACGTAGCGCGACGAAACTACCCCGGAAACGGACGTTGGGGTAAAAGAGAGAGCGATAGAGATGGAGATGAGGACAAAGCTCAGGGGAATCCTGCGGAAACCGATGTAAATATACGTATACATGCACCCAAGCACTCGAGTGACTTTGTCGCGACGCATATAACGAGGTCGTAATTGTCGGAATAATGTGAAAAAATTGGCTATTGTTGGATTTTGTTTTATTGGAGTGGAAACGATTTTTTATCATGAATATCCCGGCAGCGGATGAATAAAGAACGACTCATTCATGGTGATGATTTCTCTGTACGAAAATAATACATAAACCCTTCATTCTATTTTTAATAATTCAGTGAAATTCTGTTCATGAAGACAATACAGGGGAAAACAATGATTGCATTATTTTTTTCAAAAAAAAATTTAACGAAATAATCTTCATTCGTATATAGCGGCAATGTATCTGTTGATTATTCAACGCGTTCAAATTTTTTTAACAAAGAAATTAACGGAAAAATGATGAAAGTATTCGTTTAGTCAGTTCATGACGAGCAATTGTTTATATTCAAATTATTCTGAGTGATTCAATTCAAGCAACAATTTCCCCGAATTTCCAACTTGAATGAGAGATTCCGTAAACGATTTGATCTTAAATTGATTTGAAATTCACAAAATTGACAATTCAAGTGCAACTATTGCTTAATTTTTAAAAAAATTCTAACAGTGTAATGGAATTCAAAATTTCCTCAACTTACTTGAATTTTCCATTAAATTTTCACTTAATTGAAAACTCAATCATGTATTTACCTAAATTTTCCTGTCTTCTATTGATTTTTATGTAATAAATCCACTGAAATTTACCCTTTCCCTCGACTTGTCAAAAAAAAAAATTAATTTTCAAAGATGCCAATCCTTAAAATTTCTCTGGAACTGTAATACGATGACCATCTCCCAGAAATGTTGGTCACAATTTTTGTCAAAATTTTTTTTACACTGCAAACCAGCACTAACCCCCAAAAAATCCTCCATTCTCTCTCCATTCTCCTCCCTACAATGCATATCACCACCATTCAATTTTATATTTCCAATGTAAGAATAACCATCGTATGATATCAGTGGCGTGAGAATAGTGTGAGGGCTTTCGTAGCAATCCATATATGCAGATCTGAGATTCTCTCGCGCGCCAGCGGCTTCGATTCTCACCCAAGTTATTATCACATATATTAGACGACTGACCGAGCGATAGAACCCGAGAGTGGAGTGAGCGAGTGGAGCGAAATCGAGATGCAACGCTGGGCCAAGTGCGGTGAGGGCTTGGGAAGGGGGGGGGGGCGAAGGGGCGGGGTGTGGAAAATGGCTCCGCACCCCGCGAGCGTCTTGCCAGGCGCCCCTCATACGAGATACAATATCGCTTCAACTCGCCTTGCCGTGGTTATGGTAAGAACCCTTTATTGTTTTATATTGTTTCTAGGGCGCCTTTATTATACGAGTCTCTGGTGTGTGTGTGCGCACCACGGCGATCTATCCTCTCGCTTCTCCGTCTCTGTTTAACTTGCGAGCAGGGGGAGAAGAAAACGAATCGAAATAAAATTGCCACCGACACCATATATATATATGTATACATGCTATATGTATATGTATATATATATATATATGGCCCTATCGAATTAGGTATTGGAGAGGAGAGGAAGGTGGGTATTTTATGATGCCGTTTGGTTGGAGGTGGAAACTCTCCTTCATCATACTTCAAATCGAATTTCAATCGGTAGGGCTTTTCGATATGAAATTTGCAATGAAAAAATACCAATATGGATGGGAGGGGGTAATGGAAAGGGGGGTTATCACACGTACTTGAGAAATTTTTGGGGGAGGGAGTGGGATCGTTGTTCGGAGAGGAGAATTGTCTCGAGTTTTTGGAACCATGGGAACATTTTACATGGGAAAATTTCATTTTTCGTTAACAGCACACGGAGAGAAATTTTCTAGCAAAATTTTAGTATGAGTACTGAGAAAAATCACAATCCGCCGGTTGTGAAAAATCCTAGTGCTGTTAAGGTAAAATTTCTCAGGATTTCTGGTTAAATTTCTGGGGATTCCTGTGAAATTTTCACAGAAATATGGGGAAAAATTCACGTTTTCCCAAATAAAATTTGCCAGTGCCTGGAATTTTTTCCTGGCCGTCACTTTGTGCCTCTTTTACCGGGCTAGCACTAGACTTTTTCTAAAAAATTTCTCTCTGTGCACTGGTACAAAAATTCGGGATTGTGCCAAATCCCGGTGATTTTTATGGTGTTCAATATCCACTGAAATCTCAGGAAATCTTGCCATTGAAAAATTCAATGTTGCGTTGATTTTCTGTTCGAAGGATCTGAGAATTGATAAAGTACTTGATTTCGAAGTTGAACTTTTTTGTGACAATTCGGAAAAATCAGAAAATTCAGGAAAAAATTGAAAATTATTAATTTCATTGACATTAAAATTAAAAATTTATGTCAGTATAAGAAGACACATTTTTTCCCCTATACGATGTGAGGCTCTTCGGCGTCATAATCGTCGGGATCTGATCGTCTTCGACCGCAAATCGAAATGGTGGGATTGGCGAGGGACCTTGAGCGTCGGGGATGATGGCAAAGGGGGCAGGCGGGGGGTAACTTTGAGGAGGAAACCTTCGTGTTTACGTTGCGGTTTCAGTCTTGACCTTATTTAAATATAAATTACACGATCGTGGAGCTTGTTTGGGGTTGTGCAAGGCGTGTTTATGGTTTCTGGGATGAGTGGAATGTTTAGGATACTTGTTGGTTATTTTTTTTCCGATACTGAACCGATTTTAATGATTTTCTCGTGGAGAATTGAGAGATTTCCGGGGAAAAGTCGTTGATATGTTGGTACAAACACCTCAGATTGGAATGGGAAAGATCGATTCGCGGATGAGAATCGATATCCCCAGCAATCATCATCTCAGTTGGCCGCTGAGTCGATCGAATGAACCTGATTTGCCACTTCCAGTCATTTGACGTTAGTTTCTTTTTCTTCCTCTGCTTTCCTTGCGTATTTTATTTTAAACGATTTTTTTCTCTCCACTCCTCGTTTTTTCTACTTTTCCCCCGACGGAAATTAGATTCCTTGGAATTCAGCGCGAAAGAGGGAGAGAGATAACTGCGTGACGGATCGGAGAATCGAGCAGGGATAATTTCCCTCGACCCGTGCTCTCGTGTTCTCAACGATTAATCGCTTGATCGGTGAGGTTGCGGGAGGGAGTGGAAAAAATTTCCACGGCATGTTATTCTCAGTAACCGCTTAATTTTCGGAGTGAATGGACAAAAAGATTCATTGTTCGGAGCCAATCTGGTGATTGAAATTTAAGATGCTGGGCTAATTTCATATAGTCGATAGGTTTTTGTTGTTATAATTTGTTTTATTCACTCCGACGTTTGGCGTTTCTCCAATTTATAGAGATAATTTCCTGTACTAAGAGAAAAATACGGTTGTAATCCCAATTATGCAGCGATTTTCGAGCATTTTTAGATAAATTTGTCATTTTTCAAATAAAAGAGAAACAAAAAAAATGTGTTCTGTGAATTTTTTCGTTCATTTCAGTGGAAAATGTGAGATACCCTTTGTTAAATCTTGCAAACAAATGAAGTTTTATTTTTGTATCGAGGAATTTTTCCCATTTGTACTTGAAGATTTGTTATTCTCAGTAACCGCTTAATTTTCGGAGTGAATGGATAAAAAGATTCCATCTTCGGAGCCAATCTGGTAAAATTTTTCGACAAGTTCTGTAATAATGTCATTTATACGCTCCTACCCTAAGAGAAAAATAGGTGAGAATTACAATTATGGTGAATATTTGAAACATTTTTATATAAATGCGTCATTCTTTTAAATAAAAAGAAGAGAAACTACAAAAAAAACTGATACTGTAACTTTTTTGCTGGTTTCCTTTGTTAAATGATAACTCGTTAAATCTCGGAAACACTCAAAACAATATTAATGCTTATGCGCCCCATAATTCCTTATTCTCAATAGACTAAAATCATTTCAATAATGCTAAATATAATTATTAATCAGCAATTGAAAAAAAATTAATTTTGGTCAAAGCAGAATTGATTGCCAAGTAATTCTCGTTCCATTGATGAAGAAAATTATGAGAATAACAAATCTTCAAGTACACAATCAGCTTTTCCCAACTTCAAAAATTCTCTTTGATTTATTGTCTAATCAGTACTCAATCGGAAACTATTCCAAAAGCTGTGAATGACTCTTCGTAAATATAAACTGAAAATATACCAATAAATATAATACAGATAGATATAAAAATAAATTTGCAACATTTTTTCAACCACAAAGAATATCATTGAATAATTCATTCACTTCGTCTGCGAAACTTCATGTTCAAAAGTTCATATCCCAGACAGTATTTTCGGAAACGTAAATTATTCCATAAATGACTAATGAGTTTCACAAACATGAACCCCCCCCTTATTTCCAAAAATGTACAGTCTTTCAATTTCACGTATCAACCGTATACTTAGCAACCCCCTGCAAACAGGTGCACGTGACAGATGGCATGGCATCCGGTGATATTAAATGTTTATTGCTAATTCCATTAGACAGCCACTCAAGTAATTTCCCTGACCCTTAATGGACTACGACAATAATTGGCGGATGGTTATTCATTAGATCCGACTATATACCCCTCTCTCGCCCCAATTCTCCCGAGCCACTCGGAACTTTCATTTCAATGGATTGAAGTTTGATAGTTTC
The DNA here is from genome assembly GCF_001412515.2 of Diachasma alloeum. Taxonomy (NCBI): domain Eukaryota; kingdom Metazoa; phylum Arthropoda; class Insecta; order Hymenoptera; family Braconidae; genus Diachasma; species Diachasma alloeum. The sequence continues at coordinate 762,463 of NW_021680464.1, read as the reverse complement.
CGAGTGATATTGAAACCGAAAATAACGGAATGAAAATGTAAATGAGTTAATGGTCGCGTCATTGGCGGAATATCACCTCCGACGTTTTGAATTCATCATTGATGGGAGATATCAGTCATGCGCCGGCAATCAATGGAGTCATTTTTTATTCATTAACGGCCAGGGGAGACTACTATTGAGATTGCTCCTGCATTGAAGATCGATTATATATGTCCAGAAACGAATAATCAGTGCAAAAAAAATATTTTTTTATTGTTTGCTTGCCCCGCACACGCTTAAAAAGTTAAAAATAGTTTAGGACCTCCAATTTTTAGCTGCAGAGGTTTTTTTTTATAATTTTTGAAAAAATGTACACCATAATTACGAATTAGTTGCATTCATGTAAAATGGCCAACAAAATTATTCTTAAAATATTTCAAATATATTCTCGACTCCTTCAGAAACATTTTTTGGGCTATTTTACACGAAAAAAAAAATTAGTCATGTAGGAGTTGAATTTTCAAAAACCAATTCGTAAATATTATTGTACACATTTTTTCGAAAAATTTGAAAAAGAAACTTCTATAGCTTAGAAATTTGAGGCCCTGAACTATTTTTAAAATTTTAAGCCTCTGCGGGGTAAACGAATAATAAACAATTAATTTTTTTGCACTAATTATTCATCTTTAGACATATATAATCGGTCGTCAATGCATGAGAAATGTCACTTCAATAGCCCGCGACTTTTAGAATTCATAGTAGGAGATTACTTGAGGCGTAACAGAGGACCGCGTTTTCTCAAAATTTTCAAACAAATTTCGTGCTCAAAGTTATTAATATTATTAAAATCCCAACCACACTGATCTTCATCCTCACCTCCTAGAAATTAATGTGCTTTGATTAGTAAAAATATCGATAACTTTCAGGAGGAAATTTGTTGAAAAATTTTGAAAATTGGCGTTCTGCTTTTACCCCTTAATTCGCGAAGAACTACTTTTGCGTCGCTCGTCAGTCTCTCAGATTTTCGAGTACATCGAGACCTTTCGCTTTGTTTCGTGAAAGCAAATGTCCCCCTATTCCCCTACAATGCAACCCCTCCCCATCTGTCCACGGAAATATATGAAAATTCGAGGGGCATTCATCAGTGCAATCCAAACGGCCATGTTTCCATAATTTCATCCTTCACGATTTTAATTAAATCCTGTGTTATAATTTTTTCATCGACGGTGAGAGTTGAATTGATGGAGAGCCAATTACCTCTCAGAAAGATAGTTATTTATCCCAACCGCTTTTATTCCCATTGAATTGGAAAAAAGTTCCAGTGAGGGAAAGTTTATGTTTTGATTTATCAAAAAATCAACTGTATTCAAATCACAAATGAATGAATTAGGAGGGATACTATATATATTGTTGGGAAATACACACGAAAGCAGTAGTAGTCAACAGAAATTTGTTCTTGATGGAGAAGTAGAGGATATTTAATGATTTCATGACAGAGATTTCATCCTAAAGTGGAAAAATAAACGATTCAGCGTAGAGAAGAATGAGTTTTAATTTTCAGGAATATATCACTGATTCTCAGGACGGTCATTGACTAGAATGAACCTGATCACCAATGCTTTTATCACTGAAATTTGGTGATACATTTCTAAAAATTAGAGATAGATCCCTGAAAATCAGTGGTATTGCTTTAAAAATTAATGATAATGTCAAGGAAAATTGATATAAAAATTAGTGAATTTCACAATTACACTTTTAGAAATTTTTGGAACTTTCATGGAAGATATTATAGTAAATCTCATGAGCGTGACAATGAATCGGATTTAGGGAAAAAATGGTTATGAAATTTCAAGTTTTAAATAGATTTCCCCCGAAATTCATGAGTTTTCCGTGGGAGTGAGATCGAAATTTCACAACTTTCCATTCCATTGATTCCATCAATGGAATATTCGATTTTTCAATGACAAGATTTCCGAAAATTTCAGTGGAACTTGAACACGATAAAAATTTCCGGAATTTGGCACAGAAAATTCAGACGAAAATGTGCACGAGTCCCTAACATTTATGAATAAATTCCCGAAAATCCTTGACATGTACTGTATGTATGTAATGCTGTTTAAAACTTATCAATTTCATCAAGTTTTCAGTGGAATCTGAAATTTAAATATTCTTTCCCCCTAAATCGAATTCAATGTCACTCTCCAGAAGATTTCTAGTTGATAAAATTTGACGTTTTCCAAATAATATGCTAATTACTTATCAATTTTGCGGGATCAGACATTTCTTTCCGTTCCTCGAAAGCCACTGAAACAAACCAGCTCATATTCTCGTTGAACTCCCCCACATCCGCCTCCATCAGCCCAACCAAACATCCACAATCTCCTTTCATCCTCCCCAATTTTAATTAAAACCCTGTGTTATAATTTTTTCACAAAACCTGCGGATCGAATTGACGAGAGCCAATTACCCCCGGAAAGACAGTTAATTATCCCTCCACCTCATCATTCCCATTGAATTAAAAAAACAGTACAGCGAAGAGAACCTCACATTTCCCCCGCCCCAAATCAACTGTATTTAACTCCGAAACAAACAAATATCTGTTAAATATTTCCAGAAGCAATGGAAGTAGGTAAAATCCCCAAATGTGCAGTCATGCTCGAGTGCTTTTTTTGTGGCTACGATGAAGGGGTTGATATAAGCCCCCCAGTGGCAGGGAGTTTTCTGCATCCCAATGAAAAAAAAGAGAAGAAAAAAAATCCTAAATGAAAGGGAAGCCCTTTGTATTTGAAATTCCGCTATAGAACACAGAGCAGTTGCATCCACCTAGTGTACACGGTGATCGGACTGAGACTGACGAGGTGACTGTACTGTATTCGGTGATAGGAACGAGAGGAGGGGGTGATGAGGGGTGCTGATGCTTTTTTTCGGGGGTAGGTGGGGCAAACTGCAATTTGTACCTCTTACTGTCCACCAGGGAANTAGGAGTGCATTGACGATTTTTTCTTAACTCGCAAAAATCTTCAAACAATTTGCTACCGATTGGTGATAAAAATTTTTGGAAATAATGAAATAGGGGGGATAACGCCTTTTTTTCAGAGGTGATTTTTCAAAAATTTATTTTTAAAAAAGTACTAACTAGCAAATGTTTTTTATTAGCTCGCAATTTTCTTCAAAACTACTTCAATGAGGAAAAAAATAAAAATTTGCAATATCTATACACGAGGGGCTAATTGATCGGATCTCAAGCCCCCACCGCCCTCACGTCCCCGCGACCTGGCGCCCTCTCTCGCCGCTCTCCCTCAGCGCTCCCCTCCCCCTCCTCTCACCATTCCCACGCGCACCAGCCCCTCTCTACCCCTCCACCCCGTCCCGTGCACACAAACACAAGGCACTCAAATAAAAACGAATTTCCCCCCCCCCCCCCCCCCCCCCCTCTTTCTCACTATAAAGCCCGGGCGCGTGGCCCAATAGGAATCGATATTTTTAATTTCAGTAGAAGCCAAACATCTACAACGTACATGCTTCATACTCCACTCTGTGCCCCATCATCGGTGTTGGCGTTTTCCTCTTTTGCTCTTTGCGGAGTTGAATAACAACGGCGTTGGGGGCACCTGGAGAGGGGCTTATCTTCAGTTGGCCAGTGTTTTCTGTTCAGATATTTGGACGGAGAGGAAAATATTCTGGGGAATTGGGAATATTGTTTGCCATTTGAGAGTAATTTTCTTGGTTTTGGAGATGAAGGGTGGGAAGAAACGAAGGGCTAGTTATTCCGGAAATGATGGTGTCACAGTGCGAATTCTTCTAGAGATATTTCTGATGACTAGATTAGTCCGCGCGCTCTGCGCGCGTATGTCCTACTACATGGGGCTTAGTATATGTCAATTGCAGTGAATAGTGTTGTATTAAATTTCTGGAGCTAATATCGTTTTCCGAGGGAAAAGTTTCAGGAATGTATTGTATTTTTTTTATGTATAATACAGCCAGGGTACCATTTTTTGAAGACAATCTATGCGGCGTATTGTGTTCTAAGATTTGTTGTAAATGATGATAGCGTACGTTAAAGATATTACGATAATTCTAGGAGAGGTTGGGGTAAAACGGACACATTTGACTTTTGTTTAATTGTTAGTAACAGGTTGAAATGTTGATGAAATTCAATAAATTTTTCTTTAATGCAAAGAACAATTCTTTCCCTTTGTAATGAGCTATGAGTAATTGAAAAAAAGTCTGAAGTGTCCGTTTTACCCCACCCGCCCCTGTATTATATTATATTCTATACTATTCTATATTTTATATACTATGTATAATATACAATATAATATAATATAGAATTAACGTAATATCTTTAATGTATGCTAACATCATTTATAAACAATTTAATAACAAAGTACGACGAATGGATTGGCTTCAAAAAACGTTATACTGGATTATTTTTAGAGGATCAAGCCGAAAATTTAATTTTTGTGAAAGATATTCAATTTCGTTCTATCAAATTGGTTAATTTCCCTCAAGTAAATCGGCTCCGCTCCATAAAATATCCGCACGTGGAACACAGTTTTTCGGTAGAGCTCATTTTTTCTCTTAGTGTGATGAGAAAATTCAAAAGTTGACAAAAGAATTTTGAGAAAAGTAAAGAAAATAGCTCTACCATTGGTAATTTATTTATTGAAAATAATCATAATGTTTAATGAGTAATTATTTAAATTCAATTTGCTTGTCAACTTTGTCAAAATGACAGGTTTTTGTTGAATGGAGTCAACAAAATCATGAATTCAATGCAGTCATTGACATCACAGATGTCGTTCCATAAAATTTAAAGAAAATTGAAATGGAAATCAAATGAATTAAAATAAAATTCTAAAAAATGGAGACGATCCTCTCTGACTCAAGAAAACTGAAACAAATAGTATTAAATAAATCGACTTTCACAATTGTTTTTTTTCTCATGCACATCAAAAACCAATAAAATACTTAATTACAATTACTCAGTAAACAATTACGAATGCAACAAGATCAGTAGAAAAAAAATCACACCATAAAAATTACACCACTCACCCAATAATCGCTGGAAAATTGTTTTCGGTGGCATCTGTTCCCCGATAAGAAGTCCCGCGGATATGGAGTTCTCAGTAAACCGACAAAGCGAAAGATAGAATGATTCCAATTCCTCCAATAACTGACCGCTCCCAGAGGATTATTATTTTTTCATCAACTGCAGCCCCTCCCCACACTGGGACGAGTTTCTAGGCCGATATGTACGGACATGGACCCATCCGAGAAATTGCATCTCCCTCCTTCCTCCCCTCTTCCATTCCTTTTCTTCTTCTCCTCCTTCGTATATGCACCCTTCCCTTGCACTACACCCCTCCTAAACCGTTTTCCGAAGAGCCGAACCAGCGCGAAATATATACGAGCCGGCAAATTGAAAACTACCGATCGACCCTAGCCTGAATAAAATATCGCTGAAATTTATTGTAACACCTGGTACATCGCTGGACCACCAATCGGATGAAAATCAATTTCACTTTTTTTTTCTTCTCCCATATTTTTTTTCCCACCCGAATATAATCCACTGGGAGTTATGGCGAAATAATGACTTGACTGATTTGAAATGTCAATAACTCGTTCTATCAGAATGACGAGGAAGGAAGTGGTAGGGGGCGAGGAGGGGGGGAGGAGGGTGGACAGGGGGTGGGAAAAATTGTTGGAACTGGTGGAAACTAATATCATCCTGTTTCCAGGTTCTCTACGTATATTTTACCATTTGTATTTCCCTCGGTTTTTAGGGATCCAGTCTGTCTCACTCGGGTTGTTGCCCGGGCGATGCTGCTGTCGTGCAATACACCCTTCCGCAATAAGGGAGCACACCCGAGGAGAATGGGTGGGAGGGTGACGGGCTAAATTAAATTTTCTATTTTGCAATGTCCCGGGTCTCTCTCTCTCTCTCTGACCTCGGTCCTCTTTGCAATCATGTGGACAAGTACCTACGTGGTTCTCAATGCTTAAAATTCAGTCCGACAATTTCTTTGTACCGATTCATTTGCACGATCGATTTGTGGAATTTTGACTGATTCAGTGTAGTAGATTATGAGAGGCTCTGCGGTATTGCAGCGACGCTTACGCATCGAGCGCGCTTCTATATGCTGCGTCCACTTTGTCGCTGGAGCAAGGGTGACTATGTTATTTATGTTCTTAGTTGTTTCATCTGCATAGTTTCAATTATTATTTGCTTTGCAATTTGTGGAATATGATATTTACTGAATATCTCTCGATGATTTTTCTAAGATGAATAAGGAATTCTGTGAATGATGTAACCTAAGATTGGATGCGAATTAATAACATTGAAAGTTCAGATGCATTCGCGTTTACAATCAGATGAAAACTTGTCTCTTTTAAAATTGTTTCGTGTATAAACTCAAAATAATACACTATTGAAAAAAAACAAGCGGGTGATAACTTAAATTTTGAGTACACTTTCTTTTGCTGAACTATTAAATACATGGTTTATCCGACAATAGTCTTCCCTAACTGTGAATCCCTTCGCAAGTTCCAGATTTTTTTTAGATTTCATAAGTAAGTTATCAATCCTCACAGGCATCCTACATCAATGTCCAAAGTAAACGACAAAAATGCCATCGTCCTCCTGAAAGAACAAGTTGGCCACCACTAGATAAAAGTGTGTACTAAGATGGTTATTCTATTTATGTCCTTAGTTTTTTTCTTATAGTTACAATTAACATATTGCAACTTGTGGAATATGATATTTCCCAAATATGTTTTTTCTCGGACTTGATATGTTGTACACTCGCTGTGAATGATTTGACCTAAAATAGGATGCGAATTAAAACACTGAAAATTGAGATGCATTCGCATTTAGAATCAGCCGAAAACACGTTGTCTCTTTTAATGTTGATTTGTGTATAAACTCAAAATAATGAACCATTGAAGAAAAATGGTGGATGACAAATAAAATCGTGAATACACTTTCTTCTGCTGAGCTATTAAATACCTAGTTTATCCGACAATAGTCTTCTTTAATTATGGACTCCTTCATGAGTTCCAGAATTTTTTTAAATTACATAAGTAAGTTATCAATCCACGCAGGCATCCTACAACAATGTCCAAAGTAAACGCCAGAAATGCCATCATCCAACTGAAGGAACAAGTTGGCCACCACTAGGCAAGAGTATGTGTACCAAGGGTGGTTATTTTAATTACTGTCCAGCTCCTCTAAATTAAAGAGCCCGGGTTATTCCACGAGGGTGTCTCCTCCATTCCCTCCAGCCTTCCGTCGCCCTCCACGGTTATTCGCAACAGTGGGTGAGCATACCGCACCTCACCTCTGCACGTTGGCTCCCGCGGAGCTACGAAAACGGCCGCGACATTACTACTGGCCATTCTTTACCCCCGCCACCCCGACCCCCTCTCCGAGGCTCTTCTTCCAGAAAGGCATAGCGGTTACCGCGTTTGACGCTAAACCGAGCTAACCGGCCCCTAAATTGTTGAAAATGTCCGGCAAGGATTAAGGGGGTGCACCAGGGGTCATGCTTCCACCCCTTTTCCAAGTTGGATACGATTGTCCAGAAATTAACCAGCCGTGGGGCAGTGGCCAGTATCTCCACAGGGAGGCTCTTCCCTCCCACGTCATGTGGATATATACGACACAGCCCTTAAGAATTTTTCAGCGAAATGGAGCGAGAATTATTGAATTTAATTTTCGTGACCCTTTGGGGGTCATTAATCACGACCCTTAGCGTAATTGCGATTCGCCGAGGCCGCGTTGGGCCTCGTTAAGTCGTCTGACTTGCGGATATGATAGTTTTCTTAGATAATTGCGATTGCAGTCAACAATGTTCAGGGGGTGATTAATGCTGCATCTGATACAGTGGATGGTAAATGATCTTTTGAATATGCGGAAGAGCGGGGGAATTCAAGAATGCGATGATTACATGATGAACCACAGATATTTTGTCCTTCATTTTTTTATTAGACCCGTAATATATTATCTAAATAAAAATAGCGATTGTTAAACAAATGTGATCCTTGATCCAGGTAAAAATGCAAATTTTTTATTTCGACATTACCGATGGCTCCGAGGGTTCCAGTAACATCAAAATCGTCAGTAGATATAGAATCGAACTTCACTTGCCGAAGAAACTAAATTTTGGGGAAAGTCGAATTTCCCCCTGAAGAAATCCAAGATCTGACACTTTGGCCCCCGGTGAAAAATTGTTTTTTTCAGTTTTCACTTTCTCCACATTCTTTTGAGAGTTCTAATAGCCCGTCGCTTAAATCGTTGGAATCACCGTTCACCCGGCTAAAAAATTCGATTTTGGCGAAAAATCCAAGACCTGACACTTTGACCCTTGTGACCCTTGGACCGACTTTCCCCCCGGAAAAATCCAAGATCCGACACTTTGGCCTCCG
>NW_021680464.1:665379-748844 GCF_001412515.2 Diachasma alloeum | reverse complement strand
CCAAAAATCCAAGGTCTGACACTTTGACACTTGTGACCCTTGTGACCCTTGGCCCGACTTTCCCCCCGGAAAAATCCAAGATCCGACACTTTGGCCTACGGTGAAAAAAATTTTTTTTCATTTTTCACTTTTTCCATATACTTTTGATAGTTCTGAATAGCCCGTCGCTTAAATAGTTGGAATCAACGTTCACCCGGATAAAAAATTCGATGTTGGTGACAATCTACTTGCCCCGGTAAACCCGAAAATCTGACCCTTTAGCTGGGGCCAAAAAAAACGGTTTCTCAGTTTTCACTTTTTCCACATACTTTTGATAGTTCTGAATAGCCCGTCGCTTAAATAGTTGGAATCAACGTTCACCCGGATAAAAAATTCGATGTTGGTGACAATCTACTTGCCCCGGTAAACCCGAAAATCTGACCCTTTAGCTGGGGCCAAAAAAAACGGTTTCTCAGTTTTCACTTTTACCACATACTTTTGATAGTTCTGAATAGCCTATCGCGTAAATAGTTGGAATCAACGTCCACCCGGCTAAAAAAATTCGATTTTGGCGAAAGTCGACTTTCCCCCTGGAGAAATCCAAGATCTGACACTTTGGCCCTCGTGACCCTTGTGACCCTCAAATTTTTCGAAAAATTCCGAAAAGTTGAAAAAATCCAACAATTTTAAAAAGCGAATGAGAAATGTAAATTCAAAATTAATTATGTCAATATTAGTTTGTTAATTTTCACATAATTAATTTTTTATTCACATGATTATCCATGATGGATTATATGAATTAAGTTATAGAAAACTCATGGGATTCTTCATAATCAATCTCTTCATGTGATATTTTTAAATTACTCATGAAAGACTTATAAATTGCGTTTTTAATATTCCGTTGCGACGGCGGAACAATCATTCTTAAATTGAGAAAGATATGCCCAATTTCAAGAACCTTTGCCCTTAATTCGACTATCATTTCTTCTCTCGCTGAATCAATCTCGAGTGCCCCTGAACAATTGGTCCATCTTGATACTCGTAGTGTCGCGTCATTGGTTGCTTTTAAGAAAAACACTGCATTATGTATGTTACCTTTTATCCCCGGGCGAGTGCGCTTCAACACGCGGATTAGCGGCACTCTCCCAACCAAGAGGATACTTCTCTCTTACTTCCGCTTGTCCCAACTTTCCCCAGAGAATGTGTGGACCCTTTACTCTGATCCAGCCACTACTTTCTTCTCCGCGTCTCCCTGTTTCTTCTCCCTCTTTCGTCTCTTTTCAGTTGCATCCTCCCCCCAGGGCTCCTCTTGTAACCGGAGGAAGAAGAAGAATGTGTCCAGTCGGGGAGATTTATTTAGCGCGAGTGGATTCGCGTTCCATTAATTTACCACGGCTTTTGGATTTTTAATCCTCTGGGTCCTGCGTTGATTATCAATCGAGGATCTAATAACTCTGACATCGAGTGACACCGTGACTGGGAAATGCAGTCTATTTCACCCGATGGCATTAGCAATTTCAATGACTGCATTAAATTAATGATTTCATGACTCATGATGATTTTGTAGACTTCATGTAAACGAAAACCAATTATTTCTCCAAAATTGAAAGATTGGATTCAAATAATTCTCCATCAAAACGATCGATTTAATTATCGTCGAGCATTTTATGAATAATTCTGAAATATGATTATTTCCAATAAATGAACGACCAATACTACATTGTTGGAAAAAAAATGAAATTTCATGGACAATTGACTACTAATTTTCAGGACACTGACACTCAATGCATTTTAAGGGAAAAAATCATGACATTTTAAAATTCAGTAAAATTTCAGGAAAATCATGAAAATTCATTAAAATTCCAGAATTTTAAGCAGCATAAAGACGAGAATTCCTTAATTTATTTGAATTTCCTATTTAATATGAATATTCAGTGCCAAACTACATCGAATTGTCAGTGAAATCTGAAATTTCATGATTTTTTTCTCCCTAAATCCCATTCATTGTCATTGTCCTGAACATTCAAGAATATATCTACCGAAATTTTCTGGTTTTCTATTCATTTTCAGCGAAAAATGGAATTGAAATCTACAGTTCTCTTTGATTTTTCCACGAAATCCTGAATTTTCGATGACGAAATTCCTTGAAATTTCAGTGGTAATTAAACTCGATAAAAATTTCCAAAAAGAGTACCGGCAATTTCGGAGAAAATTCTCTAACAGTGTTGATTTCTTGAATTTCATTGACTACAAATTATTTCGTTGACTGCAAACGATTTCGTTGTGACTTCTAGAACTGACTCCATGATTGGAAATTACGATTTTGCAGTGATTCTGGGTGATTTCGAATTCATTTCATCGGCAAGTGCCACCAATCATAATTTTTTTCCTGGAGATAATGTTTTCGAGTCGTTTAATGAATATTTCCCCGGATTTCACACCATTTCTGGGCTCTAGAGGATGGAAATATCGTCAGGAGTGTGAGGGTTACACCGAGTGATGTTTAATACATAAGGATCGAGTCGATATTGCAACTGGAGTAAGCGTATCTTCGTGACTGGGTGCGAAGTTGCAGCGCCCTCCTGGCGGGACGGCACTCAACCAGGGAAGTGTTGTCGGCTTGGGCTTTTCAGGAGCTTTCAAGTGCTTTCGCAGTTGCCTCGAGTGCCGTAAGAGGCTTTCAGAAACGGAGGCGGAAACGGGCTTTTTAATAGGACCGAGGAGATGCCGACCTTCACCCACACCCCCTTACATCTACTTTCTTCACTCGCCCCCCTTCCCCCGCGGTTTCTATTACTCTTGAATTTTTTTGCAGTCTCTCAGTTGTACTGTGTGGCGCCACACTTGGTCTGAGCTAGGGCATCAGAGATTGGACAAACTGGATCTATCAGCAGACTTTTATTAGGAGATTTGCAGGATGAATGCTGCATGAAGGTCAACAAAAATTATCATTCAATTATTCAGCTTTGCTGTTGAAAAGAATTCGGAATTTCGTGGACAATTTCGTGAAAATTCTTCCCATCCAAATTTCAGCCAATAGAATTCCACTATTTGACTGGTATTTTGTATAGTCAACACGGTATTCAACTTCATCATTCATTTTTGATAATTCTACTGGTAATTTTTCATTAGTGATGTCGTCGAGACTAGATGAGAATTATTTTGGAAAGATCATCAGGGTCAAAAGAACATCGAAAGTTTAGGAATCGTCGTAATCTCGAAAGGCATTGGATCGGTGCATCTCGTCACGAACTTGGAAGAATCCATCACGTCTGAGTTTCAGTATTTTCTGTTTTTCAAATGTTTCTCTCGATATCTGTCTCGTCTCGTCTCGTGAACTTAAAAAACCGAAAATTTCGAGATCCAGGGAAGATAAATCCTCCCGACATTGTGACGAGATGCACCGATCCAATGTCTTTCGTGATCGCGACGATTCCAAAACTTTCGATGTTTTTCCAGACCGCGATGATCTCTTCAAAATAATTCTCGACTAGTCTCGACGTCATCACTATTTTTCATGTTGATATATATATGAAAAACAAAAGATTTCCTGGTTGAGTGGGCCCCTCATTGGAACTGACAGATGGATTTTGTCTCAGTGCTATTCTCTTGATTCGGAGATCTCCCTCAGATTCCGAGATATTCATTGAAAACTGGTTAATAGTCAAAATTGCCTTGTACCGTTTTACCACTTCGCTACTGAATTCTATTTAAGAAAAGTATTATTGATGTTAGAGGAGTTCTCAGTAAAATTAAATCGGGATGTTAAAAATCCGTAACCTGTCCCTGGAAATCAGTGATACGTTCCTGAAAATCCGTGTCATATTCATTAGAATGACACTTTTTTTTTCTGGGATTAATGGATTTGGCCATTTTTAATTGACGAGCCTCGAAAATCAGATTGTTGATGATGTAAAACTAAAAGTCTTTCACGGTACCCACATAGTTTTCGTAACAGGCTTTTTCCAACACCCACGCATAGAAGCCCGAAAACGAAATAAAGTTGACGGCCAAACGGGAGTTTAAAATGTTGCGATGTACGCGAACAACGGGATGAATCCCTCGCTAATATTCTGCTTGGGGCCCCGGTAACTTTATATTCGAATTTTCTGTTCCACCGGCCGCTTAGCTGAAAAGGCAGGCTGACGACGTTGGGGGGTAGAAGTGAAAAAACTAATACCCCGTGGTAAAAAAAAAGAGAGAGCGTATGAAAAGGGAGTTTGAGGCTTGCGTGCCACCACATGAGGAGAAGGATGTTCCATGTTCTCCAACTTCCGGGGGCGAAAATCCTTCAGGACGAGACGTGATACCAATGAAAATTTTAACATTCAGGGATTTTGGGGAACTAACTTAGGTCCGGAGGAAGCATTAAACTCTCGTGAAATGGATGAAGTGAGTTTTATTCATTTTTTTTATCAACAGGGAAAAATAGACATGGAGGAAGGGATCGGAGGATATTTCTGCGCAGATCGGGTAGTTGCGATATTTAAGGATTTTTCAGAAATTTAATTTTTTCATCAAATCAACGAGTTGCAGCAGCTTTGACGAAATAGGATAGACAATTTTTTATGCCCTAGCTCTTATAAAAGTCATTTTCTAATTGATAGTTCACCTACTGGAAGGCTTCAAAGATAGAAATAAATGTTGAGGGCAATGTAAAGAAATATACTAAATCCAATGGCCGGGGAAATATTTGGGACTCCCAGGGAAATAATGGAATTGTTGGAAACTGTTGAGCTCCATGCAACCTGATGCTAATTGATGCTACATTCGGTGCATATTGTATATTTCGATTTTTAGTCCCTAAAAATCAATACCTTTTTTTGAGTACAATTGTACAAATGTAAATTAAAATTGTACAAATTTTTTGGATAGTTTAGTGGGTATTTTTATTCAGGAATATGAGATTGAATGCGATTTTGGGGGAAAAATCATGAAATTTCTAATTATACCGAAAATTCAATGGAATTTCACATATTTGAGCAGCAGAACAACCAAAATCTCCTAACTTACTTTAATTTTCAATCAAAATTTGAATATTTAGAATTAAATTACCCAGAGTTTTTATTTAATTGAACTAAAATACACAGTTGTCATTGATTTTTTCACAAAATTGTGAATTTTCAATCCCGAAAATCCTTAAAATTCCAGTGAAATCGTCACTTGATAGAAAATTTAACGAAGTAAATTCGAATTTGAAGAAATTTCAGCCAAAATTTTTCGACAAACCCCAATGCTGGTAGAATATAATCCTATATAGTATTATTATACCTTATAAGCTCTCGGGTTAAAAACGGAAAATGTTAAATAATTAATACATTCGCCAAATATCCAGAGATGATCAATAACAATGAATTCACAACCTTCAGGTCATTAAATGATTCAAATTAATTTTATTTTTGTTTGGTCAGAGGATGTCATCTTGCGTATTGCATTGATTTCATGTATAACATCAATGTCTCAGAATTGTCTCCCTACAAATATTTCGTCCTAAAGTTCCAAACATTCAACAGTGATGAGAGAAACTATTGACCTGCGCTATAATGACGGCCGAGTTCCGTTGTTTTATGGAAATTCGCGCAACGGTTGTGCGAAGCTCCCAATGTTACCCATCAAGAATCAGTCAATATCTTCAGTAATCCAACAGGAATAATATGAATGGCGGTGAGTGGTGGTTAAGCAATAAGCTCAAATGCCCGTGGTAAATTTTTACAGCCTGTTTACGATGGCCCTCTGAGATTTGTAATGTGAGAAACACTCGAGTTGCACTTGCATGCACTCTCCAGCCATCGACTCTCGATACTACCACTCAAAACATCAACACTGAGTGAAATGAGATTTCGCGGATTTAAAAATCAAACTATTTCAGACAATTGAAAAAAAAATTTCTTTTTTATTCACTGCTACAAAAACATTGAAATTTGAAGAATTGAAGAATTGAAAAATTGAAGAATGTTTTTAGAGAAACCCATCGCTTGAAAATTGACGAGAAAAAAATATCTTACACTGAGAAAACAAATGGGTTAAGAGATTTCATACGCGTCCCAACGACAAGAATAATTTGTTTATGATAAGAAAGTGAATTCTCAAACCAATAGAAAATGTGAATCTTGTTGAATCACATTTGAAAAACGGTCACATTCACCTGAAGTGGACTGATTGTTACTAATTTTCACAGAATAATTGAACGGATATTTACGAGTGCTATTGAGGTTTTAAATTTGTTAAGTTTCCAACGAAATATATTAATTTTCAAGTGAAATCGTCACTTAGCAAAAATGTTTAAGTAGTTTGGCTGAAATTTCAGCTAAAAATTTGCAACATTAAGTGTGAAAAATCGTATTGTTGATAATTGATGAAAATTTTTGTGGCATTAGTCTCCAAATCTTCTCATCCATCAAGGAATCCCCAAAATACACACACTGGTTATCATTATCAGGGACTATGGGAGTCGAGAGCATTCGAGTATGCCAGGCCGATAGGCCGCTGAGTGGCACACCCGATGAATGGTTGTACCGCTAATTGCCTTAATTCGATAAACTACAAGTTCGTTGGTCCTCTTACTCCGTATCCTTCGAACTACCTTCGGCAGCTGCCTCTCGAGTTAACCGCCCCCCAATTCATTCTATCTTTCAGCAGTTCCGCGGTAAAGCCGCGTTATCTCGTGACTTCTCTCCCATTTGTCAAGACCTTTTTTTAGGTCTCCAGGTGTTTGAATCATTAGAATTCATTCTCAATCGAATTTGAAGATTACCCAAAACACATGGATGAAATTTTGTTATTTTATTGTTTTATTTTATTATTTTCTTTTGTTTTCAAATTAACAAGATTGTTCCCAAAATTAATTAATTCAGTTTTAGAAAAAATTGAAATGACATGGACAGTTGTTAATGTAAAATTTACAGTTTACATTGATTATTCCGCAAAATGTGGAATTTTCAATTACAAAATTCCTTGAAATTTCAATGGAATTATACTGTTATAAAAAATTTCCAGAAGTTTACCCCAAATTTCAGGAAAAAATGTTCAAATTTGTTCATCAAATGTAAATTTTCTCATCTGAAGCCCCTAGGACATAACAAGTCACGTATTTCCAGCTTCGCATGGAAGTTACGTTTCTTATCTTCAAAAATGTCATTCCAATCAAAACATTTGCACTATTTTCCTCCATTAGTCACCACCACATCAGCTGCATCTTCCTTCCACTTCAATATTTCCGATTGAGAAATCAAATCACGTTATTATCCACCAAAACAAATCTCATCTAATCCCCGTAAAAATCCCATCTCTCCGCAATTTACAACGCAGTAATGACCAAGTTATTAGATGGATGAAGATTAATTACCCGATTGCTTGCATCATGTTCAATCGGCTGACTGTTGAACGTAGGTACACACCAAAGTCCCACCACAATTGCACCAGTCGCCCCTGGAGCTTTATCATCCTGAGTGATGGAGCAGAAGAGTGAACCAAGTGAAAAAAAATCCATAATAAAAAACAAAAAAAAATGGGGTACACCATGGAGATATGAGTGCAGAGTAAATTGGAACAGCACGTACGCTTGTTTATTAGAAATCTCGTTGCCATCGGGAACGGATTCATCGGCACTCATTACGCCGTACGTGACTCTATCGCCTTACAGCGTGCGTAGAATGTGCAATCATATTTCTATGGGTTTTTTCATTGATTCTTTTCCTCATCTGTGTTTCCCCAGGTTTTATTTCATTATTCTATCATTTTTTTTTCCACCGATGGTATCAATACATCCATACACATGTAGTGAATATAGAGCAGATATAATGAAAGGTGGATTCAATCAGTCTTCCCCATTTTTTTATTTTCTCTCCCATTTTCTCCGATAGAAGCATTGGTTTTTGTTTTTCATCATCTAAGAACGGTGAAGCCCCACATTGTCTTCATTCAATACCAATCAGTTTGGTGCCAGGTTTCTTTTTTCCTTAATAGCCACTTCTGGCAGTCGATTGGATGAAAGTGCCACTGTAACAATTGAGGTAAGGGATCACCAACACTTGTTAAAGACCAATGAATCCCGAGAAAACTGCCTCCCGAGGGTGGAACGAGAAATTAAGGATGTTTAATCTATCACGTGGACAACTCAGTTGAAAAGAAAAATAAAATTGACTAAATAAATCATTCATGCTACAAATCAGTAGCGAAGTGGTAAAACGGTTTAAGGCGACTTATCTCCCAGTTGAGTTTTTGAGGAATATTTCCGAATCTGAGGGAAATAACGAAATTTTCGTAATTATATTTGTTGTAGCTCTCAATCGGCTCTACAAGAAAGGTTATAACAAAAATTTGGCTATCTCCCGTAGATTCCGAGATATTCATTGAAAACTGGTTAATAGTCAAAATTGACTTGTACCGTTTTACCACTTCACTACTGAAATTATTTTTCTCATCAAATATGAACCTGGCATATGAGACAATATCAAAATTATATTTGGATATGGATGAATAATGTGGGTTTTGGCTGAACATCCTTAATTTTCCGTTTTTCTTCATTGATAGGAGTTTTTGAATAGACTCCGGGGATAATCGCGCCGGGTTAAAAAAAATCTTCAATTCCCAACACATCTCCTTGGATCACAGGCTGAGTTTCAATGTATATCACACTAGAGTTTCCTCTGCACACCCTCTGGCGAACGGGGCAACCCATTCATTAACGTAACACGATTTACCAATTAGTGTAAAAGGCAGCGATAGATAGTCGTTACTGATATGTTAGGTTTGGCCTCTCTCACGGGGCAACTGTCCACTCGAATCTCCCTCTCTCGTTTCACATTCACCCTCTTTTCTTTCGGCAAACTTTCACTCATATGGAAAATAAATGGGACAATAAAAAGATTAGGTGAATCGGGTCATTTTAAGTGCAATCTCTAGTTGCTCGGGGGGTTAATGAGAGAGGGTTTGATCGGGGTTTCAGTCGTTTTTTTATACAGTGAGGAAATAGGGTAATTAGATGGGGTTGGAACTGACATGTTGATAAAAATTGATGATTGAGTTGTCGTAATGAATTGATGATTTACTGAAAAATGAATTTTTCGAGAAGTATGTTTTCACTTGTAGCGGGCATTTCTCTCATATAAATCTGTTTCACTAGATGAAATATTCTCCATAAAATATTTTGTGCTTGTCCGAAAGATGAGGGCCAATTTTTGACACTTATGATAATTTCTATCGCATTGTAATTTCACGTAAATTTTAAGGAATTTTTCCATTGAGAATTCCAAAATTTTACGGAAAAATCAATGGAAATTGTAAAGTCCAGGCCAATTATTCCATGGAAATTAATATAAATTTTAAAAATCACCTGCACATCGTCTTTAATTTTCAATTCGTTGGAGAGTCAGCATAATTTGAAACTCAATATTCATATTTGGTAGAAAATACAAGTAATTTGGAGAATTCTTATGCTCATCATGAATTTTATATAATTCCCAGAGAATCCTGAAATATCATGATTTTTCCCTCAAATCGAATTCAATATCCCTCTCAATTTTTCCCTAACAGTGCAATTATCGAAACGATCTCCTCAATTCAGAAATAAACCTTTCCCCCCACCTTTCATGAATAACGATGAAGCATTGAAAAGTACGAGTTCTAGTTGCTCACAGTGACCAGAACCTGGATGAGACAGCGATTACTCGTGACGCAGAATGGTTCGCGTGAGTCTGCCCACTATATATAAAAATGACCACTTGCACTCAACTAAGATTAAACCTGTGAGCTGCTTACGAGACTTAATCGAATTAATAAATCACCCTCAGCCTCATGGACAATTCGCAGCTTGATACTTTCATTTTGTTTTTCGCCTCCACTCATTCATTCCTCTTCCTTTTGTCAAGCGAAATAAAACAAACGATCCAGTTGAAAGTAATTGGCAAAATTTTCGTAACCCGTCTGCCCCTGTTCTACCCCAAGTCTGTATCGGATTGCAGTCTATGGGGCATCAGCAGTGTGTTAGGAGGTTAAAATTAATGTATCAGACACGAAATGTGGAGTGTGCATGCAACCAGTTGCACAGCGGGGAAGAGTTAGCGCACAGCAAGAACAAATGCGCCCTCTGAACCGCGAGCTATTGTTCATCGTAAACGATTTGCTAATGCAAACAACAAGTGAGCTGATGATTATTGTTGTTGCATCTGTTGACATCCCTGAATTATTCATTCCTAGACGTCTCATACAGCTGTAGAAGTTGTGGGACAGCCACTTGGCTGCAACAAGGAGGCAAAAAACAGAATAATTAATGCTAGGCTCTTCAATCCTCTCTCATGACTCAAACCTACCCATTGGTGGAACGAATATAAACCTTTAATGTTCTCAGGTGATCAATATTAATTGCCGTGAAGATAACGATCCCGATATTTTTGAAGCCAACCTCCAAATGCGGGCAATCAATCGGCCTTACCAAGACGACACAGGCAGGTGTTGCTTTAAATAGTGCGTAATAAAACGTCTCATTAAGACAGAAAATACGGCAACCCAGCACGCATCTACCTCCATCCAATGTAAATCCTCATAATCATAAATATTAATTACAACAACCAACTGTAGATTCTGAATTCACGTGCCCCGCTGATGTATTTCAATAATGTTGTCAAGAATCACAAGTTAATCGCCAACTTTAATCATAATAATAAGTCTTACTTACCCCATTTTAATAAGACCTCTGTTAAAAGCCTTTTTTGTGAAAAATGCCTGATTGGCTTTGGTACAGTGTCACAAAGCTGGTTTTGGTTTGTATCTCACGAGGGGCGCTAATTCCTTCTTGTTCCAAGTCCATCAGAGGACCTTTTATCTTTACCCGCCAAGGGTCCTATCTAAAGTGGTTCTCACTTAGTGGTGAAGGATCGAACGGCTGTTAGAGTGGAATTGAAGAGTGAATGAAATCCCCACTCTACTTCTCCACCACCAGCAGACAGGGCCAGCTGGATCATGGGATTTCTCAAAGTCCCTAAAAAAGGAGGAGAGTATCGAGAGCAGAAAAAGAACGATCAACGAGGGATTGTAAAACAAAGTGGATGGCGGTCAAGGGAAGGAGGAGAATCGGGAATTGATAATGGAAGGTGATCATAAATATTAGCAAATGCTATCACTCAATTAGCACTAGGCACCTGAAGTTATCTCTGGGATGCACGCGAACTCTCGTGGTGCGGTCGTTGGGTTTTATCGGCTCGAGTCGAGTTTTCAAGGAAGAAAGAAAGGATGAATGAATGAATGAGACCAAGGGAAGATGGGGGACAGAGTAGCGAAGGGTATCACTTATCTTGGTCAATGGTGGTTCCTTTTTCGGAGAATTCTTTTCGGGTGAGTCAATGACCTGGGACAATGGTTCTTTACAAGAGGCAACAGTACGTAATCAATCATCTTTGAAGGAATCAACATCTTGGGAGATATTTTCCGGATTCTCATTCGCAGGAATCTAAATGAACATTGTTATATATGCAGATATATTCTTTGGTTTTATCTATTCAATATTTTTGCGGCGGGAGAGAGGTCAAGGGTCTAACGTCAAAGAAGCAGTCAAACTGTGTGATCTAAGTCCAGCTTCTATGAAGAAGCTGCTTGAGATTAGTTATCGAAAGCCGTGAGCATATTCTAGGAGTTAGAAGGCAGCTTGTTTGGAGGAGAATGACAAAATACTTTCACGTCACATAATTGAAGTTGGGCTTCGAAAGCTCAAATTACGACCATTCAACTTTGAATCAAAATAAACACTGTGATATGGGCAGACATATTCCTCGATTTTATATATTCAATATTTTCGTGGCGAGAGAAAGATGAAAGGTTTAATGTCAAATGAAGAGTCAAACTGCGTGACCTAAGTCCAGCTTCTATGAAGGAGCTGCTTGACATTAGCTACCGAAAGTAGTGAGCATATTCCAATAGCTAGAAGGCAACTCTTTGGGGAAGAATGACATGTCTTCACGTCACAACATCATGTAAGTTGAGCTTCGAAAGCATTCGCCTTTGAAACCCCAATCGGAAGAAAGCATCATTTTGCAAGTGGCCTTCTGCTAAACTTTAGAAAGCATCTGATTGAACCTCCAAATTGGATGATGTCCTGCATCCACTCCATCAGGGCTCCAGACACCTCAGCATACAATTGGCCCATCGTTGTATCCCCCCTTCCTCCCTTTCGAAAACGATCCAGCACTTAGTCCACAGCGCTGCTCAACACTGGCGTCTACGTTAACACAGCTTCTCCCCCCCGAGCGTGGGAGCGAGATACGACGAGGCCAAAACCGAAAGGGAGATCGCGGGAGAGAGTTACCTCGTGGTCGATGCTCGATCGAGCGTGGGTTGGTGGAGTTCGCTAATGCGAATATGCTGTCGTCCAGATAGAAAGAGATATCCGATAGTGAATCTGTGTTCGACACGGATGTCGAATTAGCTTGGATTTAGGTTGCCCAGGGTAACTGACAAATAGTTATTGCTTGATTAGGTACGTAGGACGGGGTACTCGATTAACCACTGTCCGTAACCGTTGTCCACTGTTATACACTTGGTGCATTTAGTCTCCCTCACCTCACCCCTTATGTCTTGCTTCGTTTGGCCTTACTCAGGGGGGGGGGGGCTCCGAAGACGCTCTTGGTATTCACTCTGTCAGAGTGGTGCACCATGTTACATCTGTTATTCTGATTTCCACCGAGCATTTGCATGTTAAATTTAACCGACTAGTTGAACGACGTGTACATCAACGATTTAGAAATGGATATATGGGGATTCACGGTATGTGAATTACCACCGGGGTAAATTCAGATTCATCCGAAAGTCTTGAAAATGTCAAGAGCCATTCGCAACTGGATGGTTAAACAGTTTAAACAGGTTACCCAAATTCAACCTCTCATTTTCACATCACCACTATTCGGGGGGGAAAACGATAGACAGTTAACCGTCGAAAACCATTGAAATTGCCTCAGCCACTTGAGTGAAAACCCTCTACCCTCACAGCTACTAGTTTCGAAAAGCGTTTGAACACTCGATTTCTAAACGTTAACTCAAACGAGTATACACACCAGTTGTCCACGTGCTGCGGTGGAAATAGACAGGAAAATTTAACTATAACACTCTGTGTGGTGGGTCCATTAACATTAAACTCTAGAGCAGAGGGCATTCGTGCGATTAATCGTGCATATTCACGAGGAAAAGCCGCGTGATTTTCGAGGGTTGTGGGGGGTGGGTTGGAGTAGCGTATGCGGCTGTTACGCATTTTGGGGTGAATTGGTAGAGACAAAAGGGGGTGGGAGGATAAAAGAGGTGTGGGAGACTGTGGGATTGAGTGAGAGAGAGGGGAAATCGATGGACCATGGAATCGGTCGCGGAGTACCGACCAATTAGTCCACCGATGATTGGCGCGTGTAAACCGAAACGATGACGTCACTGGGTACCGAGAGTAGTGCCCATTGCGGCGTTCGTAAACCCATCGTTCCGAGTGCAAACCCCACTCCGAGTTCTGCGGGGCGGAGGGGGGGGGGAGGGGGTTTATATACATATAACGCAGCAAACCGATGCCCAATAGTGGATAGGATGGCTACAGGGGACTAATGGAATTGATTAAAATGTGTTCGATCAACCGAACCATTGGCCAGCCCCTGTCTGTAGCCATGTGACTATGGCGTCATTCCCTTCTGCATCCTGGTACCCCTCTTCTTCTATCCCCCGTCGATGATGCGTCGACGAATACGGAGGGTTCGCTGATCGAATATTTGCGTTTACGTACGTTGACGCGGAAAATGCTATCTTTGTCAATTAATTCAACCTGTTGTGCAAACCTTCGGTTGTGACAATTTCTATTGGGGTTGGTTGGGAAATTTATTGAGGATGAGATGGTTTTTTTGGAATTTGTTGGGACAATTATTTTTTGATTGAGAGGAGGGACTTTGGAGGAGATGGTGGGGTGGGGGTTATAAGCAGATGACATTTTGAATCCTTGGCGCATCAGGTATTTACTGAAGTATTTAAATAAAAGATTTCGATCGAGGCAGCTTTCTATTTTATGAACAAAACCCTTCATTCTCTCCCTTGATGATTAACCGTCTGATGAAGTCCTGCTAATTCCTGTCGGTGTGAGCGGGAGTGGGGGTACGGATAGCTGTGCTTTGGCATTGTATGTGGTGGGGAGCTCACTCGTTAGAGAGTTGAAGCTATTCACGCAAAAAAGTTTATTTTCAGGAAAGTGTCAATGGGTTACAGGGGCAGGTCACGGATTTCTAAGAATGAATCACCAATTTTTGGTGACACTGGATAGTAATTAGAATGAACCTAATCATGAGTGATTTTTATCACTGGAATTAGGTAATACAGTTTTTAAAATCAGTAACATTTTCCAGAAAATTGGTGACGATGTTCCTAGATATCATTGAAAAAATTCCGGACCTTCCGAATTTCACAATCACCCATTTCTAAAAATTGAGAACAGATTCCTGAACATTAGTGATGAGTACCTGGAAATTCGCGACATGTTCGTAAAAACAAAAATTTCTTTTCTCTGAGGATTATTTATATTGCGCTTTCTAAATGCTGTTGAGGTAAAAGGGGATTTATAAAATTATTTTGAAGTTCAGCAAACAACGAATATAACATTTATTTAACATTGGTCATTTTTAATTTAACATCTCATTTATTCTTATTTCTAAGACGAACACCTGAACGATTTTCATCTAAAAATATTGGATCTTTTCAAATTTACCTTTGCAATAAAAAACTCCGAGCAAAATAAGTTCTGGAATTGGAAAAATTATCGTCACATTCAGAATCAGGCTTCTCATAAAGAATAAGTTCCTTGTTTAGTTTCATTTAAAATTAATCGAGCTTGTTCAATTATACATGTTGGCGAATCCATTTTAATCACCTTTCACCGTTGCAATCAACGCATGTACAGTTGTCATTTAAAAGAATTGAATACTTCCGTCTAATAGAATTGCATTCTATTCTATTAAAAGAATTGAATTTTTCAAAATTTCCTGCCTTTGCCATTTCCAACTTAAAACAATATAAGTTCTGGAATTGTAAAAACGGCTTTTTAGCTTGAGAATAATCAGGTTTATCATGAAGACCAAGTTCCTCGCATAGTTCTATCAGAATTAATTGTGCTTGTTCAATTTCAGATGTTGCTGAATTCCTTTTGACCACCTTCCACCGTTCGTCAAGCAATTCATCATTACATTGTGAGTAACATTTGAATATAACCTCTTACCTAGCCTGAATCACGCACACATACTCCCGCTCTCACCAAGAAAAAAAGGCGTTAAGTAGCCATCCACTTAGCGTCCGCTCAACGAGAAAACCCGCGCTTTTATTTCGCTCGACCGGCCTCGTGTCCGATTACCTCTCGCACATTCCACCCCTATGGCCATTAATAAAAAGCGGTAATTTTTATTTCATTGAGGATATTAATCATCCTGTCAAGTGGCCTTAAGTACCCCTCGGTGTTATTCAAAAGCCACCTCATCTATTCACATGAATTCCCTCCATCCGCGTATGACGAAAATTGAGATTCAATGAAAAGAATCATATGTCAACAAGCCAGATGCAAAGTTGACAGTCAGCTGAGTAGCTCCAGCGCAGTTGAAGTAGTTTCGAGAATGCCCAGCAAATGATGGATAAAGACGAGGCTGTATCTGACAGAATGAAGGAGAATGAGATGAAGACTCAAAGGAAAAAGTAAAGCTGTTTCAAAATGTAAGAAAATAAAATGAAATAGATGTCTCTGAGGGCAGCAGCGGAGTGTCGCTAATGAACCGGTCTCACTGCGCTCCCTCTTGCCCACTGGTGACTGAAGACCTGGAATATTCCCTCTCATTTCCACTCACTTGATCGTGGTCCAGAAAGTATAGACCAATATCTCCAGGATCTTTCGCCAATTTCCAAAGAACTTGAGCTTTTCTTCTCAAACCAAAAACTCTCGACGCTTCACGCACAGACGCCCAAACTGATGACGATTTCTCCCATCTTTTTGCAGCTTATCAGCGGCCCAATCGACCTGTTGAAGAGCATTCAAGAGTCTATACTTTCCAAATCACCTTGGATTATTCCAGAGACCGGTCTTCGTTAAACTCACTTCTTGTCGTTAATTGCGCACGCACCTACGTACGGCGCCGCCTCGTTTTATTCCAGAATTAACTGATATCACGTGGCTAAATATCCGATAAATTCACCCCGACTCTTCCAAGGTATCAATACCCCTCGACTCATGTACCGAGTTAACTAACGTTGAAACGAGGGTTGCAGAAACGAACCTATCCATGTCCAGCATGTCCGGCAACATCGAACCAATCGATTCTTCCCGATGGGCTCAGATCAGATTTGATTACTACCTGAACCTGAGAACACCAATTCAATCCAATTAACCCAATTATTATTTTTGAAGAGAGCACTTTGTTGTTCGTCTGCATCAGAAGCGTGTTTTTTTTCAATGAAATGCGAGCAGGTTTACAGTTTAAAAATCACGCAGGAATTTCCTATCAATTAGGGACGAATCGTTTTTACGAAGTCCCTCGGCAATCCTCTCTCGGCCCTTATTCTCAAAGAATCCTGTTCTTTTACTATCTACCTCATTACACTCAACTATGCGACGACTTTTTGGATTAAAAATTCCGTATTCGTGGAATTAATTCATTAATTAATATCAACAGTCGGTGAATTTTTGTTGTCTTCCGTGCGCATTGCTGAGGTGAATAGAGATAACCAACCGCGATATGATCATCATTTACATGATCACTAATTAGAATCTACGATCTTGGAAATTCACAGACTCTCTGATTGCGTGGATTTCTCGTGTGTGTGTGTGAAGTCGCCCACGTTTTCCGGCAACTTTCGAGGTCGGAATAATTTCCATTATCGATCTTATAACCCAACGATTATCGTTTTCAACGCCGTAGGTGTCTGTGGCACGTAGGCGATTACCAATAATCGGAGAATTGAGGACTGGAAATCAAAGAGCTTAATTATCGGGAGACCAGTGTCACGTGCGATTTCACCTCACGATTGGGAAAAGAATCTCGCAAGGATCTTCTGCTAATGATAGGGTGGCAAGGTTCATGCCGACTCTATGATCCCCATGATAATTTCATCGTTGGAGGAAATGGAATGGGTTTCAGTTCAGTTGATTTTTCATTCATTTTGGTTTCAAACGAGTTTATTGATCCGCTTCGTCGCCTCGTATCAGTGGTGTCCCGCATCGTAAAAGTCCAGTTTCCGCGACTCGTTACCTCTCAATAATCGATTCACTCGGTCAATTAATAACGTCAATTATCGCCCCGAATTACGAGTACAGCCGATATCTACCGACAATTTCCTGTTTGTAAGGCAGGGGGGAAAATTATTAGATTGGGTTTTAAAAGACAACTGTTTCCGGTCTAGTTCTTTCCTGATTAAGATTTATGGGGGTATTTTTTGGGGGAGGGGTTTGGAAGGGTAATTTGAGGTGAGTGGGTTTATTAATTGAATCTAGTATTACTTAATTGAGTTTCAAGTGGAGAATTTCTTATTTATCCATTTAAATCTTTGATTTGCAGAATATTAATTGCGAAATCAGGAGAATTACTTGAGTGAAAAAAATTGAGGATGTAATAAATTTACTCGTTGACACTGATTGAAATTTCGTATTAATTGATATCAAGTTATTTATTTAATTCTCACTTAACAATTGTGAATGCAAACAGCGCAAGAGATATGTGCAAGTTGTGCAGGTAATGAGAATAACAACATTCATAGTTTGATGCACGTACATCACTACAAATACATGGATAAATAAAAATTTTGAATTCAAGATATTTAACGATTGATACATTAAATTTCTGTATTATCCCTGGGCTATTATTATTATTATTATTATTATTATTATTATTATTATTATTATTATTATTATCATTATTATTACTATGGATATTATTATTATTAATCTTTCTATGGTATAAAAATCCAAATCGACTTCTGGTGATGCAAATTTGGTACTCGAAATAAAGACTCCAAAATTAGAGGTCAGAAATGAAGGGTCAGAATAAGGATCATGTAGGTCATATGGGAGTTGGCGAGCGAAGCGAGTTACTAAAAACATCTAATCTAAATATCTAATCGGGGACGATGCAAAAAAAAAGTTTTGAGTTTCACAAATATGTCTACACTGTTAAAAAAATTTGGCTGAATTTTCCGAAAAAAGATGTTAAATTCAATTGAAGGGAAAGATGTCAACGGAATTTCTTGGGAAATTCGAGTAAAGCTTCAATTTTTTAACCGCAGGAAGACGGAAATTCCATGTGGAGAGGAATTCTTCAGAAAAATTCTGGTGCTGTTAAGAAAAAATTTCTAGGTATTTCCGATAAAGTTTCTGTGGATTTCTGGGAAAATTGAATCTAAGGACATGATTAATTAATTTTCACTGCCAAATTCTCTTCAATTACCCGTTAATTCCGTTAAAATTCTCGGAATTCCCTGAAATTAACAGTAATCTGGAATTCAAGGAGAGATTTCTCGGAATTTCCCTGATTTTTCATGAAATTTCCCTGAATAATTAAACTGAAATTTACAGCTCCCACGGATTCCTCCACGTAATTGTGAATTGTCGTGAAAATTGTGAAAATTTTTTAACATTGTAGTATTACCAAAAATTGGTGATAGATTCTTAAAAATTAATCAATCAATCAACTCGAATTCTCAACGAAGTAAATTTTATTTGAATTCTTGTCACAATCTTAATCTCACTCACACGTTGAGACATGCAAGCCCATCGGCCCCATATTCTCACTATGACCAGTACGAGTAATCACGGTGAATTATGACCCAACACTGAAGAGTCTGAAGCTGCTTTAGTGTCGCGAGTGCAACGGCAATGGCTTCTCTCGTGTCCCTGAAAGACATGGCGTGGAGTCCGGCACGACCCCGCTCGGCCCATCGATATATGTAGCTTGTCCAATGGGCTCAATGGATATTCTCGAGATTCAGCTTTGAATGCTGCGTCTGAATATTTTCCCCCCCGATGATCCCTCCAGGTTGCATTCTCCAAACGAATCGGACTTTGACCTTGTTCATTTCCGGCGATCTGATCGAGAAAGAGAGAGAGCATCGTGGGAATGCCAAACGACTAATCATCAGAATCATTTTATTGGTATTAAAATCCAGGTTGAATTCTATTTAAATGCCGGTGATCGTTTATATTCAAATAATTCTCATAAAATTTCTTTTAACGGGGGAAAAATGCCTGAATTATTGGCACAATTTTATCCACAAAATAGGATGAAATTGCTTTTCATCGCCATTTGAAGAGCATAAAACCGGAGACATTGGTTTAATCACAGAAATTTAATCTAATGAATGAATGAAAAAATGGGGAGATCGAGGAGGAAAATGTTCGTCTCCGTTTCCCAAGATTTCCATCACAATATTTCATGTTTAAAGACATTAAGTGGTACTAAGACTTTACAATTTTATGTCAACGGTCAAGTTGATATAACGCTATTTCATTGAGTGCACCGACCAACGTTTTCTCAGTTATATCCGCGAGTGAAACTAATATGGCCTGCAGCGATTTATCAGTGAATGGTGGATACCTAGCTGTCTCACTCATACTTTTTTTAATCTTAACGAGTCTTCGATGGAGCGTGAAAAATGCGTAATGGATTTCCGGTTCCATGAGTTATATCCTCACACAGTGGGTTGCATTCGATACAGGTGAAAGAGTAATTTTGGATGAGGCTTTTATGATTGAAATCGTGAATTCGATTTTTTTTTGGATTTTGCTTCCGGGTGGAAGCTTTGTAATCGCTCAAATTGAAGTTTCCAATATTTTGGGCAAGGGTAACTACTCAGTAAAAAAAAATCGGTGTTACTGTTTCTGGTGAGAGGTGTTGAAATTAGCTCTCTCGCCCGGAGTGAAATGTTGGTACGGAGTCAATTTTTATTTTTCACACCGAACTATGTTGATTAATATGTTTATTTCGACACTATGGCACCGTCAATTTTCATTGCACTCGCTGCATTTCCCTCCGGAATGAATTAACTCCGTACATTCACACCGAAAAACGGTGTGGAGTTCCTTTCACTCCGTTTGGTGGGAACTCAGGGTCGAAATTTACGTTTGATTTTTTACATTTTATCGAGGGGCTGAGGGGAGAGATAGAATTGTAAAGAAGAGAATCGGTTGTATGGAAGAAAAAGGGTAATAAGAATAATGATGCTGATAACATTCACTTAAGTTGAAAATCTGACAAAATTAGGTAAAAGGAAATCTTATTCAATTCAATAAAATGTATCAACCAATGAATTATACATGATAGAAGGAAATTATGTGCGAAATAACCATTCGGAAGCATATTGCTAATTTATTAGCAAAAATAACTATATTATATACAATACAAGAGCAATCTCCCACTTGTCTACATTTTTGTTTTCAAATGAGCCATTCGTTAACTATTGATAAATATTCGTTTGATCATATTCAACTCTACCATTTGTTGATAGTTAACGGACCTCGTTTGCAATAAATGAATCATTCTATCAGTGTATGACATGTATGACAGAATATGAAGCGTAAAAGATTTGAATACCTCTGCAATCAGATGATGATTTAGTGGTCATCTGCACAGGAAACGACCTTCTTCGTTCAATCGAAGATTAAAATCAAGTAAGGAAGTACTCAAATTTATTCATAATTTGTAGACTGTCACTCAGAATGTCAATTACCCTTTTGATCCCTCAACATCAGACTAATCTGTCTTCTGAAACTCCTGGAATGTCGATCATCTCCAGACATTTAATATCCTTATAAAATGTGTATCTATTTTTTCCCCCCATCTCCTGGAATAACCTTATGCAGCGATGATCCGGGGATTGCGCTCGCTGAATATGCAAAGGCTCGGGGCCGCCCCATTGACGGCAAAACTCATTTTCATAAATTATATTAATTCGTCATGGTGGGACCCCGGTGGTATAGAGTGCCGTCTTTCGGCTGATTGGGTGACACGAGACTGCACAAAATTCATCCACAGCCACTTCTGACCACCTCGGCACGATCTTTACGCCGGTATTTTGGTGCATTCAGGGGGTTTATTATATTCTCGCGGATATTTTGTGTCGTCAGGGAGAGGATCAGCGAACAGTGGCATTTATGGAAATATTAGACACTGTTAAAAAAATTTGGTTGAATTTTCCGAACAAAGAGGGTGAATTCAATTTTAGGGGAAGAAGTCAATGGAATTTCAAGTTTTTCTGAAAATTGAAGTGCAGTTAGAATTTTTTGCGGCAGGAAGATGGAAATTTCGCAATTCACATGAATTTTCTAGTGAAAGTGAATATTTGCTGCGAAATTCCTTTGAATTTTCAGGGAATTTCTTCAAAATTCTTCGAGTTCAAAGAATTTTTGAAAGCATTTTCCTGAACTTTCATCGATTTTCCCGGAATAATTAAAGTGCAATTTACAGTTCCCACGGATTTTTCCAGGAAATTATGAATTTTCAGGGAATTCTATTAAAATTCATGGAGTTCCAGGCATTTTTTAAAGAATTCCCTCAAAATTCAGAGGAATCTGGAATTCCAGGAGGGATTTCTCTGAATTTTCCTGATTTTTCTTGAATCTTTCCGGAATAATTAAACTGAAGTTCACAGTTCCTGCGGATATTTCCATGAAATTATTACAATCAGTAATTGTTGTCATCTCCTCCCTCGAATAAGTACCAAAATCTTAATCCAAAAATGTTGTTTTAACTCCATTAAAGCAGCAAAAAAATCGTTTTTATCAAACTCGATTGAAGAATGCAAAGACAAAATTTTTCAAACAACTCGAGTTAAGTGAGGTTATGTCCACGTATTCCCCTCGCGTTCCACACCAAACCAAAACCGAGAATGCACCCCATACGACTCCCGAATACGTTATCATGCCTAAGTAGCTTTTGTTTGTAAAGCAGGACTCTGTTTTTAAGATCGGGCCCGCGTGTGCGCGGAGCAAGCCGAAGGAGAAACAAAACCCCACGAAAAGAACGGGGCAAGGGGAAAAGGGAGAAGGAGACAAACTGCCAACTGGTGATTGTTTCCAACTGCTGAAGAGAGACGAGACGATTTGGCTTTGTTCGGCGACTATGTCGGCGCCGGTTTTGGATGCGATCGGATCGTGCGGAACGCAAGGATCCTCTCCTCCTCGTCTCCCTGCACCGGTCTGTGAAGAAGGGCTTCACCCGGACAAGCCATTCCTTACGTGCATGACCGAAGGCATGTGCGCAACTCCACAAAGATTCACGTTGGACACATCCTGCATGTGTCTCCATAT
This sequence comes from Diachasma alloeum, assembly GCF_001412515.2. Taxonomy (NCBI): domain Eukaryota; kingdom Metazoa; phylum Arthropoda; class Insecta; order Hymenoptera; family Braconidae; genus Diachasma; species Diachasma alloeum. Next base: position 726,580 of record NW_021680464.1, on the reverse strand, counting down.
GCAATCCCCTCATTCTCAACAACTTCACACAATTCTAAACCTTATTCAGCCCCAGCTTATTCTCCAGCTCTTACAGTTAGAGAAAAATTTTAATAATTTTCTGGAGAGCGACATTGCAGTTGATACAGGCAGGAAAAAATAATGAAATTTCGAATTTCACAGAGCATTTCCTCCCTCTTTGGTTCGCCCAATCAGAGCGCAGTATTCGAGGTCACGTGACACCTTCACGGCGGTTTTATTTGGATTATTTTTCCCAATCGGATTTCGACCAATCAGACCGCAGTATTTGGGGCTTCCCAAGAGTGTTGTTCTGAATATTTGCTCCTAGCTTTTGAATATTTCGCAGTAGCTCTTCATTTTTTCGACTTATTTTAGATCGAATCTTGTATTTGACAGCCTAAGGAAATCGAGTTGTTCCATTGACATAATTTGTTCAAATCTTTCCTAATTCACCTCCGGATGTTGTCCACTGCACTCTGATTGACCAAAATCCGATTGGGAAAAATAATTCCACAAATACCCCTCGAGTTTCAAAATTAAGCATCCATTTCTCTCAACCTCTTTTCAATTACAGAATTTTTTTAAATTTCAGTGCAACTGTCCTTTGATGAAAAATTCTAACCAATGTACCAAATTTTGCAGGTGTCCGGGCTCCACTCCTTCAAATCAGTAGCGAAGTGATAAAACGTTTCTAGTTGATTTTAAACAGTAGTCAGTTTTCAATGAATATCTCGGAATCTAAAGCAGATAGCAAAATTTTTGTTTAAACATTTTTTATAACTTTCAATTCGCTCTACAAAAAATGTTTTTACGAAAATTTCGCTATCTCTCTTAGATTCGGAAATATTTTTCGAAAATTCAGCCCAGAGCTAAATCGACATGAATCTTTTTACCGTTTCTCCACTGATTTTTTTTTATACAAAGTAGAAGTTGTCAACCCCTCAGATACTCAACAAATTACTGATCATGGATTTGAAAAGACTACCGGTGACCCACAGGTGAAAACGAAACATTAAAATTCCCATCTTTCCCCTTTACTAATCAAGTTATCAGCCGCAAAAGAATTCTTTTCCCACATCAAATCGCTCATTAACTGTGAAATTTTCACTGCCACCGTTTCACAAAATCGCAATGAGCCTGACCAGGCCAGGAATATCTACCAAACTGCTCCATAAATTGGATATAAATCCATCCAGGGGTGAAGGAGAGAAGAGCAGATTAGTTACGTTTGTCGATTAGCCTCGTCACGGCGAGTCATGGGACGCTGCGATAAATTATAATTTGCCACCTCCAAACCTCCTTGAGAATGGTCTCACTGAGCATTCACCTTCCGATCCTCTCGCCCCTCTAGCTCCACTTCTCCCTGAACCCACGGGATCGATTTACACGCTGTCCCTTGACATTAAGCAACAATTTAAAAAAGTACCGCAAGAAGGATCAATCCCCTCTGCGGGACAAGCTGGATTAATCTGTGACGAATCTATCTTACCGCAGAATAAATAGAACAAATTCTTGATGAAATAAAAACGTCGGGGAAATACTTTCGATGTCTTCATAATCATTGGTAAGACGGAACAGTCAAAATTTAGATGAACTTTTATTATTATCACTTTTATGCTGACAGAAATTGTTTTTTTCTTCTTTTTTTTTCAATTTGTTATTTTTATTTTCACTGAAATTTCAGGAAATCTTGTCATTGAAACCCATATATTCCATTGATTTTTTATTGAAATGTTCTGCAAATCAATAAAATACTTGATTTTTCAGTTCAATTATTCTGTGAAAATTCAGAAAATTCAGGGGAATATTTAAAATTCATGTCATTTTGTTTCTCAATATTCATGCTCCACTGAAAATTCAATCAAGTTGTGAAATTTCTATCTCACTCCCACTGAAAACCTATGAATTTCGGTGAATTCTACCTAAAACTTGAAATTTCATAACCATTTTTTTCCTAAATTCAATTCAATGTCACTCGCATGATTTATCATAATATTTTTCATGAACAACAATTTCACCAACAACAATTAATAGATTCCTAAAAATCAGTGACACGTTTTTGAAAACCACTGACATGTCAAAACATTCTTTTACATGTCACACTAAGAGAAATTCCAATGGTAATTTCAACTACAACGGAATTGTCAAAAAAATAATAGTTACAGTAGCAATAAACATTGCAGATTCAACTATTACATTAAAGTGAAAATTACATTAGAATGTTGATGACACTATTTGACATAGTAAATCGAGCGATGAATCCTAGTTTAATCTACAAAGTTTATCGTTACTGTAAATATAATGTCTTTGACAATTCCCTTGTAGTTAAAATTACCATTGAAATTTTTTCCAGTGCAGTCATCCAATGAAATTTCAAATTTTATGATTCGTCCCCCCACAAATCAGATTTCACGTCCTGAGAATTACTCCCAGATTGCCAATAAAATCCCATTTTTATGTCTAACAGTGCATCGATATTCGATAATCATCCGTAAACCAGATCATCGTAAATTTCAAGATCCTAGATCGCCTAGTTTTCAACACAATAATTTCGTATGCATTTTAGCACGCGGTTTCATGAGGTAACGGGGTTCAGCTAGATTCGAGGGGGAGGGGGGGGGAGAAAGGGGGAGTGCACTTGGATCTTGCCACGGGGTATATAATCCATCCGTTGCCCCACGCGAGAAAATAATGTGAGAACGATTTCTTCCCGGCGTCATTATCTCGATCTCTCCTCATCCCCCTCCCGCCCCGCCAAACTCCGAAACCCCATCTCCCTCCCTCTCCCAGTCATCCACCGGCGAAATCCCATCCTCTCGTCATCTCTCGCTCTTTTCAGTACATATTGCATACCGGGGTAACAAATTTTCTGTGTGTGTGTGTGTGTGTGGCGGTCTCATCTCGTTCTCGGTCGATCGATCTGTCGAGCCGATTTTGCCCTCCACCAAACCCTACAATTACTATCTGTATTATCATGGCGTGGGTGTAGGTATAATCTCGCCATCTCGCGTCGGGACACTCTCTTCGGCACGCCTCGTAGAGAATCTTCCGAAGGCGCTTGATGCTGTGGAGAGGGAATAAAATCATTGGATCGCAGGGAAAAAAAAGTTTTGGTTTTCCAGGGACACGTCGTTGATTTCCTGGTCTATATCAATTATTTTGAGGAACTCTGGTGATACTTGACACTTATCGGAATTTAATTATTTATTCATTTATCTATTTATTTAGTCAATTATCTCTTTATTTATTTATTTATTACTGTCTCAAAGGTGTGAGTTTTCCTATGACAGGGTGGGGTGGGGGGTATTGGCCAGAGTATAACAGTGGGATACAGTTTTATAATAATAATATACATAAACATAAGCAAATAGATAAGAGAGAAATCCGAACATATTAAGAAATTGAAGTAAACGGTTGCTAGAGTTTAATTAATACAGTGCATAGTAAGATTTAGGATCGTTTGCACGATATCACTGATGACAGAATAAGATTCCAAGGGTTCCTACAATTTTTGTCTCCACATTTCTAATATTTACGGTTGCAGTAATCTTATTTGTTATAGAGAACATACATTTGAGTCAACTCTATCCTCAAGATAGTTATTTTGAAATAGAAAATTGGTAATCAGCTGGTTCGGTCCAGTTTAGTGATTTTTATTATTGAAATTTGGTGATAGATTCTCAAAAATTAGAGATGAATCCCTGAAAATTAGAGATGAGTCTCTAAAAATCAGAGACATTACTCTAAAAATTAATGATGACGTCGCTGAAAATTGGTGACAAATTCTGTATTTCAGAATTTTGCAATCTCATAGAATGTCCCAATCGCGAATCCCCAATAATTGTGAATAAATTCCGAGAAGTCAGTGACATGTCCTCGAAAATTAAAAGTTTTCTCTCTGTGATGAATGAAATAATTTTGAGTTCATTTCACATACAGTTTTTTCTTTATGGATATCGTTTTATAGTGATTTGACCTATTCCCGCGCTAAGCGTTTCCCCACTCCTTCCGTCCCGTGTGGTCTGCGTGCGCGGTCAGACTCACTTGATAGTACATTAATACACAGGGGCGTCCCCCCACTCTCGTCACACCGATACGTCTCGTGCTCTCGACACCGCAACGGGTAGAATCTATTCTACAGGTCGACAGATCATTCCTCTTTCTAATTTTTACTCTCATTTTTATTATTTATCAACATAAAGCAACTACGTAGTCTATCTATTAAAATAATACTGTTTCTTGATGAAATTTATGTTACCGCTGCAATTATTTATCTCGTGTTTTGCGAATAGTATAAATATAGTCTCGTATATTTGTCATTAAAAATTGAGACAAGAATTTGAAACATTCAGACATCCGCCATTTAAAGAAATAAAATAAAATAATGAATTCAAGTTGACAAATTTGTCATTTTATGCAATAAAATAGACTCATCTCACGGTATTGAAAAATTTGTACAAATTTCTAATAATGAGATGCAAGCAAAATATTCCTAAATCAATGGAAAAAAAATTGTTGCATTTTATTAAATAAATTGCAGTCCTAAAAAAAAATTGCCACTGGCAATAAATACAAATAAATATTGATTCACCCAAAATTTCCCTAGAATGAAATTTAAAAAAATAAATGAATTCGTTCACTCATCAATTTAACAATTTCATCTTACGATACCATGACAAGACCGTACATACCACTGTTTACCCCAAAATTACCATAGGATTTAATTCCCTTGTTCTCACCACCAGTAGACGCCTAGTCAAATAACAATGATACGAGCACAAAAATGGATTATTCTGTGCTCCAGAGTATTCTTCCTGATGGCCAAAAAACCGCAGTATGATGCTCGACAGTAGATATTCCTTTGTGGTGAATCACGTTTTGTCACTGATACAGAGTCGTTTGGCCTTTGTTCCCCCCCTTTCCCCCTCGCGCTGCCGCCTAACGGCGTCGCGCAGTCTCGTTTTCCATTGCCGTGATTACGGGCTTCATTTTTCGGATCTATCAGACTATATAACGACAGCGACACACATAAACCCACTCATCCCATATGCGTGAGAACTCCTGTTTTCATTTTTTTCTTTTCATTTTTTTTTCGCTTTTATTCTCAGCAGGTTTTATTTTTTAGTTTTCAACACTTGCCTCCCCCCAGCCTCATTGCTCCTCAATTTTTTATTTCGCGCTAACTGCCAGTCGACGATATCACGGTGCGATAGGCACGTAGCTGGCCATAACGCGAGTATATGCATACACCGGTCTCACTCGAAGTACCCCCGCGTTTGAATTTGCACCTCCTCTTCCCCTCCCGCTGCTGCCAGCTTCTGTTCAACTATTTCTCTGCTCTTTCACCACCTTTTGTTCGATCTGGTGTCCATTGTGTCATTTCCCGTTGGTCGACGATAACCACAACCGGAAGATCGGAGTGAATTGGTCATTCGCCTCGTTTTTCCGGATGTGAAACTATCCGCTGAATCTTCGGTCAACTGGTGCTTTTGAGGGAATGGACAAAGAGATATTCAATTTACTGCAGCCGGTGTGACATGAGTGGCGAATGCTGGCTACTAGGCAATTAGGATTGATATGATTTCGGTGGAAAACGTATGTGGGTTATGTTTTTCGATGATTTTTGCTCCGAATGGAAGCATTGTAATTGAACGATTACAATGCTCCATTCGAGTTCCGTTTAAGTTTTGGATTTTTGCGTTATATCGACCCATTATGATCCGAAAAATCCGAAAATGCAATTTTTAGACCCTGTCCATACGTATGTGTGTGGTAAAGTTTTTTTTCAATTGTTCGGTAATGAAATGGATGGAATTGAATCTCTTTTCTTAAAATGTAGTTATTGTTGAGCCCTATCTATCGCCATTAATTAAAATTGAATTCATCGATTAGTTTTTTGAAGTTTTGAATTTTTTCGAAAATCGGTTGTCCCGCGATAACTAAAAAAAATGCTCTGAATTGATTGAATGATGGCTTTAAAAATCGTTTGGATGTCCCTTTGAACGAGTTCGAAGATGAAGGCAATAGCAATAATCGTTTTGATTTAGTCGAAAACTGATGATCAAGTTCATTAGAATCAGTGTCCGGTGTCACCAATAATTGATGATAAATTCCTAAAAATCAGTGATATGTTTAAGGAAATCAGTGACATATTTCTAGGATCTAACTTTTCTGTCTGTTCAATTTTCATTAATTTCAATAAACTAAATTGTGAATTTTCGGTGACGAAATTCCTTAAAAATTCAGTGTAACTGTCACTCGACAAAAATTTTTACGAAGTGCACCGGAAATTTCAGATAAAAATTTCCTACTACTTCCAATTAGAAAATTAGAATTCAATTTTTATTTCAACAGGAAATTTTTATTCATATATACCTTAAGATTATTGTGATTATTAATTTTCCTTTCTGCTATGCGCGACTTTCTAGTGTAGAATTTCATAATTCACTTAAACATCTCTCGAGAAATTCCCGCGAACTCAAAGAAACTCTCTCCACATGAAATATTCTCCTCCACTAAAACAGAAAAACGTAAATTATCTCACTCTACAGACAGATTCGCGATTGATCCATTAACCCTTCATTCCCCGTCTGTTATCCATTCTCTCTGTCAATCAATGTGTACTGCATTACCCCCTCACCCCATAGCCCCACTAATTCAAACTCAGAACGCAACCCATGCAGCCCCAGACCTAAGCACACACTCTGTTGCTCACACTCAGACTCAGCATTAGTTCCTATAATTACTCGGCCGGTAATGCAGGGCAGCCCTTGAGTGGCAGCTCATATTACTCGTCCAACCCGCGTGAAAACGAACCCCTTGGGGTTTTTACGTGCTATGAAGAGGAATGGGAATTGCCCGCAGGCCCAAGTTGAAGTAAAAGTGAGGACGAGTGAATGAAGGAAGAGGGAAGTGGAAAAAAAAAGTGCGCGAAAATGATGGAAGTGGCGAGGGGGAGAAGAGCGTGCTTAATATTAGTTCCTACCATTTGGCCAGCATTACCTCCAGCCCCTCGGAACCCTCCGCGAGCTGTACATTTTCGTTATTACAAAATTGAATTAATTTTCCCTTGGGAAATAATGCGATTGGCATTTGAGATGTTATCGGCGTTATTAAGATGAAATGCTCCACTAGTTTTTTTGTCCCTCCTTTGTTTCGTCGCTATCTGATCAATTTTTGATCGGGTATTTTGGCACGGGACACTGATAGAATGATTCATTTATTCCAAACGAGATTTGTTAACTATTAAAGAATGGTAGAGTTGAATATGACCAAATGAATATTCGTTAATAGTTAACGAATGGTTTACTTGAATGGCGAAAGTCAAGTCAAACAAGGCTCCTCAAATGTGCATTCATTAACTATTAACGAATGAACATTTGGTGGGACCGAATAGACCCTAACCTCCAACCAAAATCCATTCGTTAACAATAACTAATCCGTTCTATCAGTGGACGGAGAGAAATCGATGACATTCGGTTTGGCGGGAAGATTGGACGTTTGGAAGAGGACGATTGGAATAATTAAACTGAAAAACCAAGTATTTTATAGATTTTCAGATTATTCCAACAGAAAATCAATGAAATATTTGATTTTGCAATGACAAGATCTCCTGAAATTCCACTAGAAATAAAGATGATCATATTCTTCGGAATTTGACCCGGAAAAATTAAGGCGAAAATTTCCAACAGTTTCTCAGTGATTTTGATCACTGACATTTGGTAATAGATCAAAAAATTAGATATGGATTCCTGAAAATCGATAACATTACACTGACTAAAAAAAAAGTGTTTGGCGAAGTATAGCTTTATTCGTATCAAGAAACTCATGCCTCGAGAATTAAGAAAAAAAACTTACACTGAAAAAAACCTTCCATCAACGGACTTCGAACTCGTCCCGAAGACGAATATAATTTGTTTATGACAAGAAAGGGCTTTCACAAACCAAATCAAGTTGAATCAATTTATTCAATAATTTTTTGGTTACAAAACCAGAATATTTTAATGCAGAAACCACTTGACTTGGCAATCGCCCCTCATCATTCAGACAAATTCAAAATCTCTTGGGGAAAGTTATTTTTTCTCAATGTAAGATTTTTTTTCTTGTCACTGTTCGAGCCATGAGTTTCTTGACACAAGTAATGACAAAATCACTGAATTTCAGAGTTAGCACTCACTGAATTTCACAATCGCAAATCCCTAATCGCTGCGTACAAACTTCTGAAAATTTTTTTCTCTGGGGCAAACAACAATTGGCGTTATTCTCGTTATATTGTTATCCCCACTTGTTAGGCGATCATTAAATAACTGAATTAGTACAAATTATTCATTCATTATTATAAATTATTCCAACAGTAATTAATAAATTTAATCAGAGCCATAGTCGCGGCTGATAAGGGCCTCCCACTGGATACATCAGGTCTTCAATTCCCTCCTTTAAGTTGAGTCAAATTGTTGTAACAGCAGTAAGTGCGAATGAACGCTGAAATACGTGTCTCTCACTCATTCTAATGGAAGTCATATTTTATACAGCAGTCTTTACGACACGAGAGGAGAGGGTTTAATGGTACTCGTGAGAATGTACATTCTAATCTTTGGAATTTGTAGAAAATGGTGTATTAAAATACTATGAAAACAGGAATGGTCACTTAACATTTTTTTTCACTACTTTTTTTTACCTTGAAATATTAAATTGAAAAGGGAATGTATGAAAATTATTGCACACTTTTCGCACCTCATGAGAGCGCAATAGTCCGTGATTCCGCTTATTTTTCACGTGTACTCTCGTATAATAAATCGGTGACAGGGCGATTGCGGGACAAATGTAATTCTTGTTTGTAGTTAGATAAGATTTAAGGGAAGCGGGTTCGGGGGGTGGGGGGAGGGAGGAGTTGGTCTCAATGACGTAAAAGACGTGGGGAATCAGACCTCCATTGGACCCACATCTTTGAGTCCTTATCTCAGGAAGTTGTTCAAAACCTGCCCGGGGGGAGGCCATTGTCAGGGCCTTGAGGGCCTGTTTAGTCTGTAAACTCATTCCAAGAAAATGTGAAGGAAAGTCACACCTTTGGACTCGAGAGGACGGTAAAGGTACATTGGTTGAGGGTTTCAAAGGGACCGCGCGGTCGCTTGCATCCGGGTTTAAAAAACCCTTGAACAAAAGAGGGAGAATGAAACCTATACAATTGCACTTAGAGAAATGGTGCATTGGAATAGAATGAAGTTCCTTATTTAACATTTTTTTGTTCATTTCAACATTTTTCTTCTAATCAACTCAGAAATTCCATCCAATGAAATTTATTTATTTAATGGACTCATAAATGTGATCCGATTTATTCTAATGAAAATTTTAATTGAGGGAACATCTGTAAACTAAAAAAAACACCAAAATTAAAAACAAAATTGGAAAAAAAAACAAAATTCACAAAAGTAAATAAAAAAACCGATTTATTTCATAAGAATGTAAAGAAAAATTATGCGTAAGTTTCAATTAAATTTTTTTTACGAGATGGACTACTAAAAAAAATTGAAATTTCATGGACAGTTGACGATTGATTCTCATGAAGGTGACATTGAATTCGATTTGGGGGGAAAAAATAATGAATTTCAGAATTCACTGAAATTTAATTGAAATTCCAAATTTTTAAACAGCAGAAAAACGAGAATTTGCCAACTCATTTGAATTTTCAATCTGAACATCAATATTCATAATACAATTACCCTAAATTTTCTGTTTATTTAAAATTCAAGAAAATATTGACTTGAAATTTCATGATTTCTATTCATTTTATTTCCATGGAATATTTGAACTCAAATCTACAGCTTCCACTGATTTTTCAATCGTATGTTGAATTTTTTAACACGAAATTCCTTAGAATTTCAGTGGAATCAAAAGTGATAAAAATTTCTAAATGTGTACCCGAAATTTCAGCCAAAAATTTTAACAGTGTAAAATGTCATTAAATTCCATTCAATTGAGAAAATGATGGAATTGTAAATTTCACAGATTATTTAATGGAATACTAAATATTTTAACATCAAAAAGACAAACTCTCCAGCCTATTTGAATTTTCATGAAAGAATTGAAAAACAGAAAAAGTAATGAGAACTATAATTTTGAGTTCAATTATTTTCAGAAAATTATTAGAAATCAGAAAAATTCTGGTGAAAATGTTCTTGAATTTTCAATAAGTTGAAAATTCATCGTTATTCGGTACAGAATATTTCCGATTGCATTGAAAATTCATGTAGGTTGAGGAATTCTCATCTAAATACTGTTCAAGAATATGGAATTCCATGGAATTTTGAGTGAAATCTGAAATTTTACGAATTTTGTCCCCTTCAGTTGCATTCAATGAAATAATTACATGTCCACGAAGTATTTAGCTTTAAAAAATATTTTTTCGATAAATTCCCAATACACTAGATGATGTCGTAAAAGTTAATAACATTTCCCTGGAAAATCCAGTGCACTGAAAACACTCAACACTTGAGAGTACCGGATAACGAGTCATCGTTCATCGTAGTCATTAACCATCATATTGCATTGGTGTATGAGAGACCGAGGGTTACGGGCCGTTTATACGAGGTAAACAGTGCGTGGATGCAATTTAATTGAAACCCGAGACCTCCGTCGACCCTTGGCATGACTCGGAGAACATTGCTCGTTGCCACCACCGAGAAGAAGAAGGACAGACACATAGTCCATTGACTTGGGGGCCCGAGTGACGTAAGCAATTAGTGCGCTGTTTTGTTTGTCCCTGTACACTGGACTTTAAGTTGTTTGAGTTCGAGTGCGCGCGCGGTTAAAGGCATCTCAAACTCTTGGAGGCCCTTTTTACCAACTTTGACTCAGGTTTCTTGGTGCCTCTTGCGCTTCCACTCAGCCTCTTGACCATGTTTTTTGTGGGGAAATGGCGAATGTAGAACCAGTGTAGTCGTGTTTTTAATGTATTTGGCAAATACGTTTGAATGACAGAATGACAATCACTGTTAGTTGCACAAGACGTGTCCCCTTTTTCAGACGGTTGTGGGCTCAAGTTTAAATCAGTTTTAGTGCCTCAATTCGAGACATTCTAGGTATCTTATACTGTTAAAAATTCCTTGAAATTTCAGTCACAGCGTCATCTGAATTTTCGATGTTGTGAGTTTGAACTCAGTTTCAAATGAAAGCGTTCACAAAATTCCTGATTCATCTTGAAAATTCCAGAAAACAGGGGGTTCCATGTTGAACAGTTATTGATTTTTCAATAAAAGCTTGAATTTCCAAGCTCATCGTCAAAATTGAACGTCAGATATAATTCCATTTTCAATAATTTTTAAAATTCTCAATGTTTTTCAGTGCACGGAGAGAAATTTTTGATACACGTTAATTTTTGATATTTTTGATGTTTTTGATTTTTGATTTTTGAACGGTATCCTACCGTTCTATAAAAGTGATATATCATGAGTCATCGTTTCCTCATTTATTATCCCTAAATTTAGTAAAAATTATTATATGATGATCAAATTTTATTCTACGTTAGAGAAATTTTATCTTGATAAAAATAATAATTCCCGTCCCGGTAGAGTAACAATTACTGTACCGGTCAGGTAAAATTTACCAACCGTTCTAGAATTTTCGTTATCTACATAAAAATTATTGAACTGGAAGGGTAAAATTTATTATGCGGCAGGATAAAATTTCTCTAACGTAGAATAAAATTTGATCATCATATATTAATTTTTACTAAATTTCGGGATAGAAATGAGGAAACAATAACTCATGATACACTTTTATGGAAGGGTAGGATAATTGTCATCAAAAATTTCTCTCCGCGTACCGTATGGACCTGAAAATCAAGAATGACTTAAATATTTAAGAAATTAACTGATTCGTCAATGAAGAAATATACAGAAATATTTCGCACGTTCTAAATTTCAGTCATCCCTTCAGTCATCCCTGTCTAATGTCTTAAATTAAGACCTCCCGAAGACATTCGTTTTCACAATGTGATCACAATTTTTGGCTCAACAACTTGAGATTGAATATTGTCATCGTGATTAAATCCAACAATTTCGCTGATTGACTCAAAGCCAATAATGACTTCCCCGAAATACCCCTAGGTTTCCAAAATACATAGATTCAATTCTACCGGTATTACCCCATGTATTCGAGTACATTGACTGCAGACGCATCAGGTCACAAGAGGTTGGTGGGAAGAGAGAGAGACAGCCAGTCGACTGGGCAATAGGAGCTATCTTGTAGATCGAACGGCGTCCAATTACCGGGGTTATTAATTAAGCCCCTCGTCCACCCTCGACCAACGCCATTCTCAACTCCATCCCAGCGACGTCTGCCTGACCACCGGAGATATAACCCGAACGGGCCAGTCGAGTTGCCCCCATTCTACCAAAACCCAGGGACATGAATTTCCCAATCTCATCCCCCAGCCCCTTCTCCCTGGTCACCACCAAAGACTCGACTTTTTCTAATTATGACGGAATTAATTTTCTGGATATTGTTGATGATTCGATTGGTTACACTGAGAAAAAAAATCTGATATCTGAGACACATTTACTTGAGACAGGGAGAATCGATTGTATTTCTGCACAAAACCAATCCCTGAACGAAATAAATTCTGTCCGCTTCAATTAGATATTTAGATCATATTTGAAGACTACTATGGTCAAATCATTTTTTTATCACTATTCGGTATTTTTCCTAGACTGTTGAAAATTTTCGTCTGCATTTTTCGTGCCAAATTCCGGAAATTTTTATCGTGCTCAAGTTCCACTGAAATTTCAGGAAATGTTGTCATTGAAAGATCAAATATTCCATTGATTTTCTGTTCGTAATAAAATACTTGATTTTTCAGTTCAATTATTCTGTGAAAATTCAGAAAAATCAGGAAAATTCATGCCATTTTGTTTATAAATATTCATGTTCCACTGAAAATTCAATCAAGTTATGAAATTTCCATCTCACTCTCACTGAAAACTCATGAATTTCCGTGAATTCCACTTAAAACCGAAATTTCATAACCATTTTTCCCTAAATCCGTTTCAATGTCACTCATGAGATTTACGATAATATCTTCGATGAAATTTCAAGAAAATTCTAACGAATATATCGAAGAATGTACTTGAAAAAATTCATAAAATTTTCTGAATTTTTTCACTTCGCCGGTTCATCATTAATTCTCGAGAAAGATCTCATATTTTAAAATATTCTTGTACGCAAATATAATTTTATCGCAAATGAAATCATTCAAATCCCGTAGAGCAATCGTCAATTTTCAAGTATTTGCTGTTTTAACGATGTTTTATGCACTCCCAATGTTTCGATACATAATATATTGTTGTATTTAATTAAATAATACCTCGGGATCAATCGAAGGGGCGTATTTATTGACAATCCTTCACAATCAATCGTGGAACAAAGATGAATCAAAATATGAGGTTATTCCCAAACAAAAGAGGGGAAGACGATAGATTGAATCCTTCGATTCCGTAACAATATGCGTGACATATCGCGGAACGCTAATGATAACTGAGACTTTCTTGAGTTCCGTGAAGCGCAAACATTCTGAGATTTAACCCATTGAAAAAAAATTACCTGTGTCAATTAAATATGCTCTACATATTGAGAAATTGTTCTCTCGATGTAGATCTTTTCTTCGATAAAGTGAGCTTGAAGAGGACCTCAAGCTGTCCCCAACAGTATTCCTCAAGCGTTTTATATTTGCGCACTTGTCATAAGTTGATAGAAATTATGTTCCAAGTTTTCACTCGTCAACTCCGATGATTTCAATTTATCCCCGGCGCATTACACGTCATCCCCCCCCCCCGTACTGTATATCCAACTCGGTCAATTAATCCCTGACAATGGGATTACATTTCAATTACATCGTGTTGGCTTCTCGCCGTGACCAACTGAGAACGCATCGATACGCCTGCCTGTCAGTCCATCCACGAGGTGTCCGGCGAGCCTTCGTTTACGCGAATTAGCGCTGGACCGGGCTCTGACGGTGCAGCTATCCAGAGGACACAGTTCAATTACATCTTTTCATTCATCTTTTTTCTTGGGAACACTCAGCCAAGAGCGCGATGACGCTTATTGCATTACGGGGGTTAATATGATGGAGCAAATATTGAAGTTCGAGCGTTTGGGGATCGGAGGTAATCGTGTAGTGAAATTAATTAACTAGAAAGTTCGCTGCAAGCTGATGATGCCTTGGGATTTCGTGGAATTTCATCTGGAAAATTGGGTGCGTTCGAGGGATTTGAAGGAGTTGTGATGATTTTAATGCTGAAGATTCAAATTTGATGAGCCACACTCTGGAAAGTTGTCTGCGAGACGGGTCAATTAGTTCAACTAGTGACATAAAATGACTGAAATTAGGAGACACAACACTTCAAATTGAAAATAGACATTAGACTATAAATTAAAGAAAAAGGAAATTGAAAAGTGATGCCGCAAGAGACTTTACGAGAAAATGTTTTCGAGAGATGGTCTCAGTCTCAATGAGCATGGAAATCTTTGGTTTCTTTTCAGTGTCGCAATACGCAGTATCGACTCCTCTCGTGATGACTCCGAGTCAATTTATCTCATCTTGGTCTCAAGTTTTTCGCATTTTCAGTGTAAAATCTCGGTTTTTGTCTCGCTTTGTCTCGTCTCGATTTTCTGCATTGAAAAAACGCGAAAAACCGGAATTCAAAGTGAGATAAATTGACTCGGTGTCATCACGACAGAAGTCGATACTGCGTATTTCGAGACTGAGACGAGACCAAAAATTTCCGCGTTCACTGAGACCGAGACAATCCCTCGAAAATATTATCTCGTGATGTCTCGTAAAGTGTCTCGCGGCATCACTAAAATTGAATTTAGACTTCTTTTTTTGTCAGTGAAACGCCTTAAAAAATTGAGAAAAGTGCCTTAATTTTAGACACTACTTCCTCTAATGCAATGGGCTTCAAATGGCTTCCTGGATATCCCAGCACCGCTTCAGCATATCCCTTCAATGTCCAGAGTTGAATTAAGGGCTGGACCTTTCTCTCATTTTCTTAAAATATTAAATCATCGTTCTGGTGTCACAGCGGGAGCTGCCGTCGTGCCGCGAGTATCTCCCGTTCGTCCTCTCATCCCCCGAGTCTTCGAGCCCCTGCACCAAGGAAGAATGGCCGTTGAAGCGAAATGCGGATGGGGGAGAGGAATTAAAATTCATTGGTCCCAGAAACCCATGTCACCGGCTCGAGTGCCATCGTAAATACCTGAAAAAGAAAGAAGAGGCGGAATATCCCACTTCGAGATGTGCACTGGGCCCCGCAATGCCGACGCCCTTCCGTGCCGAGGGTCACCATAAAAATTATACTCGCACGCTCGTCCGTAATATCGCGACTCGAGATCTTTCCTTGGGCTGTGAGAGTCCCCGATGAAAGTCACGCTCCCTTCTTCCTCCTTGGGGACTATTTTTTATTTTTTAATTTTTTTATCGCACTGGGTTTCGCCGATTCCACGCACAGCGACATCGCGTCCCCGCGAAACATTTCCTGACCGGATTCCGCTTGTGAGTTTGGAATCATATTTCATCGCTTTTGATTTTTCGGATAAAATATCTTTGTCTTCCGCGATGGAGAGGGGAGAGGGTTTTCGCAGATTTATGCAGAAGGAAAGAATTATTCGTGGGTTGGGATTATAAATTGAATTAAATAATGCTGAATGGAATTATTAATTGATAACTGAAAACAACATCCATTTTTGTCAATGAAGGGGAATAAAAGATGTCACGTCATTAAAGGATACGAAAGAAATATTATACAGAGGATAACATTGACTCTAGTAATTTTGGGCAGATAGACTGTTAGAAAGTTTTTGAAATTTCATGGAAGATATTATAGGAAATCTCATGAATTTGAATTGAATCGAATCGAGTTTGCATCGAATTTAGGAAAACATGGTTATGAAATTTCAAGTTTTTAGTAGAATTCACGGAAATTCATGAGTTGTCAGTGGGAGTGAGGTGGAAATTTGGCAACTTGATCGAATTTTCAGTGGAATATAAATATGCAGAAGCAAAATCACATGAATTTCCAATATTTCCCGGAATTTTCCTGATTTTTCAATGACAAGATTTCCTGAAATTTCAGTGGAACTTGAGCACGATAAAAATTTCTAAAAGAATTTATGTGATGGCACCATAAACGACTCACAATTTGCATACTTGGAAAAATTATTGTTCAGTACCATAAAAATTGTTATCCTACGCTGGAAAAATTATTGTGTAGTACGAGAAATTTATCGTTCAGCACCGGAAAAGTTATTCGGGGCACCGTAATTTTTCTGGTGCTACATAATAATTTCTGCAGAAAATTTTTATCCGTGCAAAATTCCAATAACGTCAAGTACATTACCCAATATGATTTTATGACTACATTTGACTTCGAATGATTTCATTGATCTGAAATTGATAGCATACGAGAAATTGAAGCCTGTAACAAGAATAAGGGAATAGTACCGAATTTATTTCCTTTCACGTGGCCAATCTCGACCGATTGACGATGAAAAACGGTCCTTTTAACCCAACTCTCCTCTAATAATTCAAGAAAAACAACCGCTGGTCGCCAGGTACGCGTCTTTTCGCTTAAAAATTTCAAGAGCAATTTTTCTGACAGTGCAACCTCTCAATTCTTCCCACATTTTCAATCTCACCAAGATCTGAAATACAAAAGATTGTTTTTAAATCACGCAAATAGCTTCCTCCATCAGATCGAATATTGGATGGAATTGAAAATTTCAACGATGGTTAAATGTTCTCCGTCGGACTCCCGATAAAATCAGTTGGAAAACCAATCGTGCAATTCCCACTCAACTGGTTTTCATTTGTCCGAGATCTTTATCGCATTTCTGAGAACAGTTTGCTCCGAAACACAAAAATAGGAGACCTTTCCCTCCAGCAGCACGCGGAAAGAATAGTAGTATATCCCCACACGATTCGAATAAGAATGAAGAAGAGCCCGACGCATCAATGCGATAAGCTCATCTCCATCTTCTCTAAAAATCTCAGCTGATTGAAACAAATTATGAAGCGTTTGAGGGACACCGAGTGAGCCGGATTTGATTACTGCGATGGGTCGTCGGTGTCAGGTCACATTGGACCCGGTGGACACAAGGGGCACGTACCAAAACCCAAACGAAGACGAACGACGAACCCGAGCCGTTGACATACATTTGCATGTGAATGCTTTTTTGAGAGCCACCTGCACGATCAGCGCGGGAGATTATTCTCTCGGGTACAAGCGTTTTCTGACAATTACTCCGCTCACTTTCGGGTATTATCATTGTAATTTTCTCGGAGTCGTTCAGCGCTCATCCAACCGTCCGCTCGAGTTATCTGACAGGTGGTTATTTCATTGATCCCTAGACTGATGTTCTCAGTAACAGAAAGTGGATTACAGTAATTTAGATCATTAAAAATGTAGAGAAAAAATGTTAGAGTTTGTTCTGAGAAAGAAATTTTTTTGTCATTCTGGCCGTAGGCTGCGCTTTACGGACGCGTAGCGTCCGTGAATCCTTGCCTACAGTCGTTAGAACAAAAAATATTTAGCACGATTGCACTCGTTTGAACTCATATTTGCCAGAATTTTTTTCAGCCCAATGACGAATAAAATACGTAAAAAATAAAAAATCATTCAGTGTTAATGTCCGAAGTGTATGGTGTTAAAGATTTCGGTGTTGAAATCAACTCTGTATGGGATTTCAATTCTCCCTCGGCCCTTAGTCAAATTTTAGGCACGGAGTGGATTTTTATTTTTCCCACCCAACTGTGGTGATTACCATGTTTATGTTGACACCATGGCAGTTTCAATTTTCAATTCAATTGATTAGTTAACTCCGAAATTTGTATACTCCGTGCATCCACACCGAAAAACGATGTGGACTTCTTTTCACTCCTTTTGGTGTGGATTCAGAATCGAAATTCACGGAAAATTTTCTACTGTGTAGCTGTCTAATTGTGAGTAATTCAGAGGGAGATGGACATTCACGAATAATTTATCAACCTGTGATGCCTCCTACACTGTTGAAATAAAGATTTTAATTTCATGCACGATTGACTCGTCATTTTCAGGAGAGCTACATTGAATTTGATTTAGGTCGAAGGAAAACCTCAGATTTTACTAAAAGTTTGATAAACATACAATTTTTTGAGCAGTTGAAAGCCGTGAATTCTCTAACTTACGTGAATTTTCAATCAAAACATAAATATTCAGTACCAAATTACGCTTAATGTTCACTTAATTGAAAAATAAAGAATATGTTCATCTGAATTTTCCTGATTTATATTAACTTTCATGGAATGATTGAATTGAAATTTACAGTTTCCATGGATTTTCGCATAAAATTTTTCATTTTCAAGACCAGAATCCTCAAAATTAACTAAGTGAATAGAAAATATCGAGCGTACCAGAAATTTCAGCCAAATTTTTCCAACAGTATAAAAGAGACTGATATTTTCGAAATCCACTGCAACTTCATGTAAACCATCACTTAACAAAGATTTCTGAGAAGTTTACCAAAAATTTCCACAGTGCAGATCAAAACGATCACTTCAGATAAAGAATAATTTATTAAATTAACAGCATCGTCAATCCATTTTCTGTTCCTCCCTCGGATATAACATTTTATGCACTCCCCACAGTATTCAATACCTCTCAAACATCCTAACGTTAGCATAGACTCACGGATCACAAAAAGCGAGACTGCACGAGCCTCACATTATTTCAAATATAATATTTATTCTTGATAAAAGGTCCGCGCTGTGTACATGTCCATTCTCTATCCTTCCCCCTTTGTCTTTCGCCGTGAACCCCCCATCCTCAGTGGAGCCAGCCATATCTGCCTGCGAGATGATGTATGCTATATCCCTCGGAACACAGAAACGAATGATCCAACATTACTCCGAATGACGCACTCCCATGTTCCATCCCAGGATGTTGAATTGTCTCAGTGCCTCATTGACCCGATCATAATCGTTAAAGCGTCGTTGAAAATTTTGAATAGGGTTATCAGGCCCTCTAATCCACTCCCACAATGCACCTTTTGAAGAGTCTCATTAGTGAGAATAAGTTGAACAATCCCCCGAGATGAGGCATTACATCATATTTGTCTTTCAACAATAGCACTCAGTCCTCTCCGTGTCCTTCTTTTATGGCCCTTTACCCTCACTATAAAGCGAACCTGAAGGGCCCTAAACCCCTAATGCCATGGGAATCACCGTGACTTTGACACTGTATTCAGTTCTGATATAAAATACTCTGAGTTGTAGCAGCCTTAGTTCTTCAATTTCAGCTGCTCAGGTAAGTTATCAGTAGTAATACCCCAAGAGCTTCAAAATTATCGGGTATTTCCCGATAGCTTCGTTCCAAACAAATACGGAGAGAAATATTCAGTAAAAATTACGGAACAATTCACGTAATCCGCCATGGGAAATCGTTTTCCGGCGATTTTTATAGGAATGGAAGAGAAGAAATCTGAAAAGTTCGGTGAATTTTCAGGTTCATTACCGAACAAGGTACGAAATTGTCATGTAATTTTTCCCGAAGAAGTAAAGTCTTACAGAAACTTGCCGACTTATTATGCCTCCAAAATCAAAAATTCTTGAACGTTCAACAATTTTTATGAAGCTGGTGAGTTATTTCTACGTTCCGTTCCGTAAAATTTCTCAATCGTTGGGGAAAAATTACGGAACAACTTGCTGTCCTCACAGCGGTGTGTCAGACGATTGGTTAATTTTTACGGAACAAATCGTAGAATTTACGTGGCGATTCGTATAATTTCAGTTCCGACTCACACTTTTTATTGAATTTTACGTCGCTCGTGGATTACGTTTCGAAACGTAATTTTTACGTTTTTTTTTCTGGTAATTTTTATTGAATTTTTCTCTCCGTGTGGGGGCGTCAAGTTTTACAGGTTAAAAACTCCCAAGCGTTTGCGCAAGGGATTTTTCTGCAAAACTTGGCACGATGGTTTGCTTGCAGGGGAGCTTGAGGGAAATACCCGATTAATTTTGAATCTCGAGGGGTACTTGTCGGATTATTTTTCCCAATCGGATTTTGGCCAAGCAGAATCCAGTGGACAACATCAGGAGGTGAATTGGGGAAGATTTGAACAAATTATGTTAATAGAATAACTCGATTTCCATAGACTGTTAAATACAAGATTCCATCTGAATTGAGCCGAAAAAATGAAGAGCTACTGCGAAATATTCAAAAGCTAGGAGGAAATATCCGAAATAAAACTGTCGGTTATCCTCAAATACTGCGCTCTGATTGGTCTTATTATTTAGTATATTGTGCATCAAGTGCGGAAAGTCATGTTTTCCCGCCCGAGGTGCACATCCTATTTTTTAACACGCCTGCAAAGTTCGTATTTTGCTCTTTGATGAACGGGAGCAAAGTACGAACTTTCCGTGCAGGTGGGTGAAATAGTATATTTCTCACCTAGGGAGGTAAAATAAAGGAGTTGTGCCCATGTGCAGAATTACCATCCGAGCCGAAGGCGAGGGTGGTAAGCACGTGGGCACGACTCCTTTATTTTACTTCCCGTGGTGAGAAGATTATTTTTCGTCACGGCGTAGGCGCAAAGTCAGATTGTGTGATGTCTGCGCAATGTGCACTTTGCGCCCGCCGTGGTGAAAAATTATATTTATGCACTACAATCGTAAGAGATTCATTTATTTTAGAATTTAACGGGTTTATTGGTTGGGTTATAAGACTTATTAAATCAGATTCCTCTGCTGAATGCGTCGTGAAATTTAATTTCCTTTTTTTCATTTCCCATCAAAATGTCGGATAATTGTTTGTAGTTTTAAAAAATCTTTCAATAGACAAATCACCCCATAAGGGTAGAGCTACTTTAATCCCATGCAGCATCAAAACCCAGTCTGCGGGCGATTGTGGCTCCCACGACGTCCCTGCGACACAGTTCCACATTCCTTCATCTCAACGGGTGGCCATTCTTTCCCGGCCCATAGTCGTCTCACCGGCCCTGAGAGCCTCGGCATTAGACTCTCGATAGTTTCCGTTGTGTGTTTTTGTGATTGATCACGTGACCCCGTCATTCGGTATAATAAGATTGCTTTTAATCTGCCAGAGAGAAGTATTGGAATGACTCTCCACTGCTCACGGGGATGGTATGCCAGGCTAAACCAGGCTCTTTTATTCTCGAATTCATTTCCTTTGATCATCCTTGAACTTATGCAGGGCCAGTTTTGGAGTCACTGAGTGTGCAGCGAGATAGGGACAGGGGGTTTTTGTTGTAATTGTGGAGGTTCCTGCGGTTGGATGCACTCCAGGTTCATGTCTCGATAATTTCTAATCAGAGATGAGGATTTGGATCCGTTATGTACAGGCGTGCTCTTACTGCCGTATTTCATCAAAAGAACGTGATTCCTGTTTATGCGGCAGTGGGACATTTGGATGTCGCCATTGCGGAAAGTATTCGGGGTTTTTTTGATGCTCTAGAAACTTCACTCATCTGGATATCGGGTACATGGATGAAAATGCCTAATAACAAATACCTTGTCGCAATAGAGAGAATTGATCTCACAACAAAATTTTTATTGGTCGGAATTTCGGAGAGTGTCCGGTGAATTTTTACCTAGGTGTGTAAAATGAAATTACAACTCTTTGAGTGTCAATTTTTATGGCTCATTTTTATCCTTTAATGACATGTTTTTTAATTTTGATGAGAGAGACTTTGAGACTAGTGAGATTGAATTCGATTGAGGCGTAAAATTGATATAAAATTCCAAGCTTTTGATAAAAATCAAAGGAATTTATCAGTTTTCAGTAGAAGTGAGACGCGAATTTCATATCTTACTTAAATTCTACATTTTTACTTCAATTTCCTCAGAATCGTGTAATTGAAATAAATATTATTTGTTGATTCTATCATCGAATTGTTGAAAAAATAAATTGAATTCTTAGCTTCAATAACGCGACGAGGAAAAAAAATATACTCGAGTCGGAAATATGTATTTCGGAATCGGGAATATGTTTACTGCAATATTTAATCTATTTGAGTTATCAATATCGATGATTTCCTTCCCCACAAAATTACGAAATTTAAATACATTAATTCTATTTCCAACTTATAAAATAAATAATTATACCGTTCATCGATCTTAATCAAGACAAAATCTTATTTAAATTCACCGTTAATACTATTGCTCAATACTTCAAATGACATGATGAAATAATAGCATAATAGACTGACCGGTCATGACAGAGATTGAGAAACGAAAGAGCGAGATTTCTCGCGTGGGTTGCGAAGTGATTCGGCGAATCACACGCGTCGCGTTTCGTCAATTTTATAATTTATTCCAATATTTTCCGAATCGACTGGCACGGGATATTTGAATAACTCCAACTCATTACACATATTTCTGATTCAGGAATAAAATATTCCATTTCATGTAGATTTTTTTTCCGTGCATGCCCTGAAATCTTCTTGGAAATCCCATTAGAAAATTTTTTTAAGAATTTGACAGAATAATTCAGCCAAAAATTCTCAACAGTGCATTTTTCCCCTCGTACTGTATTTGATCAAAAGAATAAAGAACCCGATTCGAATTTATTCAGCAGTGAGACATTTGCATCTAGCCATTGTATCCGAAATTTGGGAGACGAAAAATATTCGTGATTTTCTGATGGCCGGCCAACTGCAGTCATCCGAATATCAGCCGCAAGTACATGAATACTCTTTATCTGGGCGCTCGCCCACAGCTGTAAAATTTCATTTGACTCTCGGATGACGAATTTTTTATTTTCCCAGTCTCGTGTGTCCACAAGTGCGTGCAGCTTAATTGCCCGTAGACATGGGTGGCACTGTGTGTCGTATAGCGCCGGAGAATCACGGTCCACGTGCTGTGTAACCAAGCAGCGTTTTATCCATCGCGCTGGCTTCACACCGGGGAAAAGCCCCGGAATTATACCCGATTATTCAAATTTACAACCCTTTGCCGCGAGGCAATCGCAGGTTGATTCAAATTTATGGTAAAATACATGAGAACCGGGAGTTCTTGGTCTTATTAATATGGATCAATTTTCGATCGTCTGTAGTGAAGCGATATCGACATTCCGAGGGGCTCGATCTAAATCATCCTCGGGACAAATTCTTCGGCAATTTTTTTCTCGTGAGGCTATATTGACGGCAGACATTTGTCTTTTGTTTCAGATGGACAGGGGACTTTTGCGGTGGATGTGAGTCTCTGGGGTTTTGCGGTGAGTAATGAAAAATATTTTGCATACATGCATGTATCAATTTCGGTCGAGTGATGCCGCCGATTAGCCTTATGGCGTCAAGCGGGTAATTTTCAGCTAGAGCACTACAAAAACTAGTGTCTGGACTTAGGAAATTTTTGTCCCCTTTTTTGGACGTTTTTCTTAATTTGAGTCGTTTGTAGGGCTTCAAATTAAGACATTACGACTTACATTCTAGACGTTCTACACTGTTAAAAATTTTCGTCTGAATTTTCGGTGCCGAATTCCGGAAATTTTTATCGTGTTCAAGTTCCACTGAAATTTCAGGAAATTTTGTCATTCAGAAAGCAAACGTTCCATTGAGTTTCTGTTCAAATGATCAGAAAATCAATAACGTACTCAATTTTTCAGATCAATTAGTCTGTAAAAATTCAGAAAAATCAGGAAAATTCAGGGAAAAAATGAAAATTCAAGTCATTTTGTTTGTGAATATTCATGTTCAACTGAAAATTCCATTAAGTTGTGAAATTTCCATCTCACTTCTAGCGAAAACTCATGAATTTCCTTGAATTCTACCTAGAACTTGAAATTTCATAACCATTTTTTCCCTAAATCCGATTCAATATCAATCTCATGAGAATTATTATCATATTTTCCATGAAACTTTAAGAAATTTCGTCATTGAAAATTCAGAGTTTCGTGGAAAAATCGAAGAGAACTGTAAATTTCAGTTGCATTTTTTCCTGAAAATGAATAGAAAACCAGAAAATTCCGGTAAATACATTCTCGAATTTTCAGGACAGTGACACTGAATGTGGCACTAAATATTTATATTAGATTGGAAATTCAAATAAATTAAGGAATTCTCGTCTTTATGTTGCTTAAAATTCTGGAATTTTACTGAATTTTCAGTGAAACCTGAAATTTCATCATTTTTCCCCTAAATCGAATTCAGTGTCACTGTCCTAACAATTAGAAGTCAACTGTCCCTGAAGTTTAATTTTTTTTCTGACAGTGTAGTACTTTTTATTCAACTAGTATCTCCGTGCAGTAATTCTTGACAAACATGTAAAGATCGTTCCGTTTGCATCCATTGACTTTGCAGTATTTTAAAAGCTACTGGGGCAAAACAGTTCATTCGATAATCCTCCAACAAGACGAATTACCCCTTCAACAGCGGTAGAAATTCAGAAAAATCAACTCCGAAAGGACGAAAAAAAGATCCTAAAAATTGCATAAATCTGGGATATCACTGGAGGTGAAATTCCGTATTCCTGAACGGTAGGATAGTCCAGCCTCTGACAATACTGCCCAAATGATGGCGCGGTACACCTAAAACCTACCCCAACCCCCGCACACACACCACTATCCAACCATAGGAAATGCCCCCGCCTGACCCTGTCGCGTAGCAATGGGCCTCGAAACAACCGTCGCAATCAGCGCGTACTCTCCTATACCCGCCAACCCCAAAACGAGCTCTTTCTTTGTGCTAGAAATCGTCCGTGAGAAGGTAAAAAAAAATGACGAAAAAAAGCATTCCAAGAATGTTGGAAGCGCCAGGTTGATTGGAAATCGACGCACGTGGTTGTAAGCTTGCATTAAACTCGCGAGTCTGCATGAAACCCCAGGGTAAATTGCATTCGTGGAAAATTGTCTTTGCATGAACACTTGTGGAGTCCAAATAAAAATTGAGAAAATAAAGAAAATCGGAGAGTGATGGGAATTTCAATTGATTTTTAACGTCAACCAGCTTACGTGTCCCTTCCCTGGGTCTTCCACACTCGAGTTTTGGATGCACGCAAATGAAGAATTGTGCTGAGCAAATGCAGTTGCCACGAGAGAGCGAGAGAGACGAGGACCCCCCGAAGGGACTTGAATGGAGTGTAATGCCGGGCTCCCTGATTGTTAAATCCACCTTCTTTTCGACTTGTATCGGAATTTTTTTCTCTCTCTCTTTCACTCTCTTCTTCGTCAATTCCATTCCAATGGCAGAATGCAGTGTCCATGATGAAAAAGTTCGAGGCTGAATTGTTGCAATCTAACGTTTCAATTAGGGGAATTAGGGATGAATTTTCCGGAGGATTTTGGTGGGAATTGAGGACACAATTTGCGATCATTGATTTCAACCGACTATTTTCGGGACAATGGGACAATGATTTAGGTTTGGGTGGGGAGGGGCGATGGGGACGATTTGTTCTGGCTGTCGAGTCTTCGGTGGGGAACGTATTGACGGGGTTTTTTGGGGGAAAATAGGTAAATCAGAGTGACCAGGTGCAATGGGATGTGAGAATAGAGTCGCATTTTTGGTGGAACACTTGATTGCGATTGAAGAGTTTTTTTTATTGAAGAATTCTTCTTAATTGTACACTTCAATTCCTGAAATTTCAAGGAATTTTGTCCTCGAAGATTCGAAATCTCGCGGTAAAATCAATCAGAACTGTGAATTTCAGTTACTTCATTCCCTGAAAATAAATAGAATACAAGAAAATTCCGGTGAGCATATTCTTAATTTTGAATTTTTTGAAAATTCAATGTAATCGAACAATGAATATTCATGTTTGATTGAAAATGCAGATAAATTAAAAAATTCTCGTCTGTATGTTGCTTAAAATTTTGGAATTTCGCTGAATTTTCATTGAAACATGAAATGTTATGATTTTTTTCCCCCTAAATCGCGTTCAACGTCACTATTCGGAAAATTAGTATTCAACTGTCTATGAAATTTCATTTTTTTCCCAACAGTGTAATATAAAGGCAGAACATTTGTCTAATTGATTGATACATATTGATTAATCAATTAATCTGTCGGATATTATCAGTTAAAAAGTCAGTATTCTATTTTATGAAGTGAAATGTTAATTTTCTCCGTTGTCAATTAAAATTATTATTTGTTAAATTATGAAATGCAATTATATTAAAGTATTAATATTCACTTGGCATTTCAATTTTTAAATTCGATATTTTATACCCTTCGTTTTTATATCGCAAAGAAAGTTGACTGATCAAAGTGAAAAATGATAATAAGGGAGAAGTTTTTATTTATTGACAATAAAATAAATACTTCATTATTCTCAACGTTTTGTGACAATAATTCTGTTCGCATATTCAGTTCGCCATGAATCATAATGAATTAATTGTTATTATTGTAAATTAAATTGTGAATGTGATGTAATTCAGTGATTTCTTGATTTTTAATCAATTGAATCATCGTTGATTCACTTTTTCCGCGGCTGATGGAGGACAATAAATGAATATTCAAGAGTGATAGACATTGAAGGAAGGAAAATTGATTGGACAATTCGCGCTCTCTGTTCATCATCCGTCAACCTAAATAATAAAACTGAAAAGGGCAATGGTAATTAAAATTTTTATTTGTTTAGTTATTACATTCAATTTCGTTGAATTATTACTGTTAAATTTTTGAACTCAATATTTTATATTTTTAATCTTTATGTGACGAAGAAAATATACTGAGCAAAATGGAAACTGATAGTGGAAATGAAGCTTTGATTTATCGAAAATGAAGTCAATATTTTATTTTTCTTATTTTTTTTAGATAAAATTCTTTTCACTTATTCAATTCGCTATGAATCATAGCAAACTAATTATTATTATCGCAAAATACATTACAAATGTGTCGCAATTCAGTGATTTGTTGAGTAATTATGGTGGAAGCAATTTCTCCCTCGTCTGATGGAAGGAAATTAATGAATATTCACGAGTCATAAAAACTGGAAATGGAAATGATAATTTCCGGTATTATTTATTACATTATTAAATCCAATTTTGTTAAATTATTATCAGTTACCTGCAAATTCAATTCTTGAACTCACTATTTAATGTTTTCTATTTTCACATAACGAAGAAAGTCTAGTGTGCAAAATGGAAGCTGATAATGGGAATGAAGCGTTGATTTGTCGAAAAGAAAGTGAATATTTTATTATTCTTATTTTTTTTGATAAAATCCTCTTCACGTATTCAATTCGCCATGAATCACAACGAATTAATTATTATTATCGCAAAATAAATTCTGAATACGTAGCAATTCAGTGATTTGTTGATTTTTAATCAATTCAATTAAGGTTGCAGCAATTTTTCCCTCGTCCGATGGAGGAAAATTAATGAATATTCAAGAGTGATAAAAATTGAAAAAGGGAAAATTGATTGTCGGACAATCCGCGCCCCTTTTTTATCCCCCGGCCAACCTAAATAATAAAACTGAAAAGGTAAATATAATTACCTAGCCCGGTAACATGTTTGTAAGCCGGCGTTGAGCGGGTCACACACAACAATTGCGGACTCTTGAAAAACGGTGGCTGTTATGAAAGGACCTCTCCACTCTAATTTCAAAAACTCACCCCTCCGCATTTTCCACTCTTTCAGCTGTGGGTACACTCATACGCTCAAGGTCTCTTTCGTTCAATGAGAGGGATTAATAATTCAGATACTCTACGTAAAGATTACAACCCAATTTAATGTGTACGCTGGGATAGCAGAGGTACTGTGATTCTTTCAAGGAAAGCCAATTTCGGGTTCTATTCAATTGTGGGTTATACAGGGAAGACAAATTTCCAGTTTCCAGTAAAGCCAAAATCTCTAGATTTTCATCCATTCACGGTCATTATTGCAAGTTTAATCAATTAATTGATTAATTAATAGAAAGAATGCAATAATTATTATTTTGATTTATTATTGATTTATTATGATTTCAATTTTTTTGCAATTTTTTATGCAACCGGAGCTCTGTCCTACTTCTAGTGGTAAAGAAAATGCAAAAAAACTAACTCTCAGCCATTGGCGGTTATTAATGTACGCGGTTAGAAAACTACTCCTGAAATTTCAAGTGAAAAAGCTTGAAATTTTTAACAACGACAAAGTTACATAAAATTTTTGTTTTTCATCATTGACGAATCAGTTAATTTCGTGAATATTCATGTAATTCTTGATTTTCAGGTCCATACGGTACTGGAAAACCATGAAAATTTTGAAAATTCAGGCAATAACTTTTCTCAATTTTCAATCTATTGAAAATTAAATTGTAGATGATATTCAATTTTTCCGATGAGCTTGAAAAATCAATGATTGTTTAACATGAAAAACCCATTTTTCTTGAATTTTCAAGATGAATAAGAAATTTAGTGAACGTTTTCATTTAAAATTAAGCGAGAAAACACTTGGAACATGATGAATTTCAATTCAGTTAAAAATAAACAGTTCTACGCACGAAAATGATTGTCAAATTCTCCGAATGTTTTTCATAGAATTTTTTTACAAATTTGTACTGAAAAATTTAATATCTCGAAATTAATGAAAATATTTTCGCATTGAATGGTCCAATTCCATTGAAATATCCCATTGGAAAAACCCTTCAGCGTTATTAGCATTACCTTTTGCCAGGTACTTCCCTTCCTTCTACATGATGCACCACATTCACCCATACCCCTGTATTCCAGTTCATAATGCGAACATATGTGGGGTAGAAAGGCATACGTGCAGTGCCAATAGTCGGTGGGTTATGTAGCGTGCTTGACATAGCGTCAAGTGGTGCAGTTCTGTACAGCGAGTGGGGGAGGGTCCTTTTTGAAAAAAAAATTGTTGGAAGAAGGGTCGGAGGGGAAAGTATGTGGACTCGAGTACCTTCGAGGCGTGTTTCCACGTATGCTGGAAAGTACCTGTTCCACATGGTATACGTAATTGGCCCTCTTGATCGCCCACAGTTGAGCCCGTCGCAGTCAAAGCTGTGAGGAAAATCCATGAATTCGGTTTTTTTCAACCATTGGCCTCGCTGAAACATGATCTTTCTGATTTTTCAACCATTTTTCTGCTTGAATATTACTCTCAATTGGGGGTCTCATGCTCCATTGATGTAACTATTCAGCAATAAAAAATATTTCATCGTGATTTTTTTTATTAGGCAGTTTTTTAAAAAGTAGATAGCGAAAATATATTCAGAATAAGTGACAATAGTGGTCACGCGGGTAGCGTACGGCTCCGGCGGTCGTCCAAGCTCAGCAGCATTTAGTCTGCCCAGTACTTGGATGGGTGTCCGCTTAGCCCTACCTCTCCGCGTCCGACTACTGGCGCTAGGCATGAATGTAGAGACCTACTGTGCCCATCGAGGCAGTGGAACCGATGGCCACAATAGAATCTCTGCAATATCGGCCGGCTGCACGACTGAGGTTTTGCATGGTTTCCCTGGCAGTCCTTGACCGAATGGGTGCAGTTGGGGAAACGTAAGTCGGCATGAAAGTTTTCATCAGTTTATTTCTCTTCCATTGTTTAAGTGATAATACTACAGTTCACGCTCTCAACTCGTTGCAATAAAAATAAAAATTCTGCAATTGTCCCTTCACTACCACAATTTACACTGATCGTTTCTTCGGAACATACCAAATTCACGGGCATACCAGAGTCACATACCTAACCCGCTGCGAATGGAAAGAATCAATAGAGTCGAATTGAAAAGGACCTCTGGCTTTTTTTTGTTATTTTCGAAGCCCACCGCCACCTGCCCAAACAATATTCTCTGTTTGCATACAAATTGGCTGCAATGTTATAACTCGTATATTATGAATAAACGTGAGGGCTTTGATACTTTATTTTTTTTCAAAAGCGTCCGCTATTTTTTTTCATGAATTTTATTTTTTAGTGAAATTTGCAAGAGACAATATTTATCGTCCTGTTTTCATTATCAATTCCATCTCGATTTTTTGTTCATTAAAAATTCTTTCAGTCACCGGATTTGTAAATAAACAACTTCACGTTTTGGGATTTTTATTTAATCACTAATTGGATTCGTTTCATTCGCAATGATATATTATTTTGCTTCTTCCTCCTCGACAACC
The DNA here is from genome assembly GCF_001412515.2 of Diachasma alloeum. Lineage (NCBI taxonomy): Eukaryota > Metazoa > Arthropoda > Insecta > Hymenoptera > Braconidae > Diachasma > Diachasma alloeum. The sequence goes on along the minus strand of NW_021680464.1, from coordinate 696,495 downwards.
GGAGAATGAAAAAATTCAGAATACTCTTTTCAGTTGGAGAATAATTTCTCTCATTATTCAATTTAGCATAAAATTGTTTTTGATATCAATATTTATCGTCAATTCAATCTCGAATTCTCTCACTAAAAATTCCACTTGTCGCGAAAAAATTCCCATTTCAGTGTCGTTTCATCCACAATTATATTCATTTAGATGTAATATCACAACACCTTACCATCAAATATCAATTATTTACCTTTTTTATCGATCGAAATGAAATTATTTTCCTCGAGGAACGACAAGTGCATGAAAAAATAGAGAATATATTATTCAATTGAAGACCAATTTCTCTCGATCAAGAACTTGACTGAAAGCTTTTCATGTCATTCTTCTTCAATTCAGCATAAGATTGTTCTTGATATAAATATTTATCGTCAATTCAATCTCGAATTCTCTCAATAAAAATTCAAATTTTCCCGAAAAAAAAATTTACATTTCCTGCATAAACTTTTGCTTAATCCCCAATTAGGCTCATTTCACTCGTAATGACGTTCTTTCAGACGCAATAACCTGACACCCACGCTCGAAAAAAATGTCCAGATCTCCATCGAAAAACCGCATGAATTATTTCCCTTTTTTCAGCTCCCCCGAAGTTTTCAGAGGCAGGAGAGAGAGAGTGGGTCTATCCCCATGGTGCCTCCTCGGTATAAACGGTCCATAATTGCCCGGAGGAATGGCAGAGTGAGTGAGACGATGGGAATAAAAAACAAGTAAGAGGGATAGATGGACCAGGAGAGGGTATAAAAAAGGTCGTCCGAGGAACCGGGTTTGGCACTTGTTTGCCTTTCGCCTCTCAGTTTCAAATTAGGGATGCTTTTCATTTGCCTGACGTCCGCTCCGCCCCTGGTGGGCTCCTGCGGTAGCCGCGCACCGAATTCCAAAGTGACTTGGCCCGTGATCACTTCCATACACAGTATATTGACTTTTGGACATCGAAGTCCATCTCGTCATTCCGGGATTGACGATGAAGTTTCATTGAGGTTGATGCAGTGCTTCATTTATTTCTCTGAATGAGGACCTGATGGGGATCGGTTGCATCGGGATGAATTTAAGGAAAAATTACCCAGAAAATCGCAGCAATCACAGGGAGAAAAACATTTTGATTGAACGTGCAGATGCAAATATCGTGCGAATATCATGTGAACTGTTTTAAATTGTCATTCAACAAAAAATATTTTGGGGGAATTTTTACCTTTTTTTACAAAAAAAAAGACTCCTGTGTTCTGAGAGAAAAAATTTGTTCTATCGAAAAATTATTTGCTTCCCTGAAGATATCTCTTGTCGTGTTGAATCAATCTACTTGTGGATGAAAAATCGTAATAGTAATTATTCTCGTGAAACATTAAATGTCTTTCGGGAAATACATTCGTACTACTGAGAATTATATGAGGCTCCCGTTTTATCAAGTGAATGTTATTGAGTAGTGTACATCTTTGTCCAATAAACACTTATAATTTCCATGGACCAAAGGATAATTTCAAGAGGAAAATACTATTTTCTTGCTGAAAACTGTGTTATTGGCAGAACTAAATAATTTCGAGGGGACAATTTTTTTGGGGGGAAAAAATATGCTGTCCTAGTCAGTATATTCTTTTTATGGTATAAACTTATGGAGTTCTCTCAGATGAAATGATTGTCGTAAAATAGATTTTCCGTCCCGGCGGGCGCAAAGTTACATTTCCCTTCCGCTTCGCGGGAACTCTGACTTTGCGCCTACGCCGAGACGGAAAATCCCGTTCTAACCACGGGAAGTAAAATAAAGGACCCTAATATTTTCGTTACTTATACTAATATTTTCGTCTGCCAAGAGTTCGAATTCTTCTAGGAGTATTTCTGATGATCACGACAAAAATTTAATTTTTGTCGTGATCATCAAGTTGGATGATTTCCCTCAAGTAAATCTGTTCCACTCCATCAAATATTCTCACGTGGAACATATAGTTTTTCGGCAAAGCTAATTTTTACCCTCAGTGCAAGTAAAAAATTCAGTAGCGAAGTGGTAAAACGATTTAAGTCAACTTATCTCCCAGTGGAGTTTTTGAGGAATATTTCCAAAATCTAAGGGAGATAGCGAAATTGGAACTGCTGCCGCGTCCCGCGAGTGCGGAGAACTACGGTGCCCATCCAGTCAGTGTGACGGATGGGTACAGTAGGGCTCTGCAATCGGTCGAGTGTACGACTCGGGTTTTCCATGGTTTCCCATGTAGTCCTAGCCCGAATGGGGAGCAGTTGATACAAGTAAAACGGCCCACGGCCGTCGAATAGGGACGCTATAAAAAAAATGGTAGTACGAAAGAAATATGAATAAAAATAAAAAATAAAAAGTAAAATAAAATACTGTCATTCATATGTGTTGAGAAGGGAACAAATATCATATCTCAACGTTCAAACATTCTAAGGTTTCACGTCCAAGTTTTCACCAAAACATGATAATTTTTTCTTTGAAGTTCCGCGAAGACAAGATGTCAAGATCACCTATTCTCGCGCCAAGACCACTCAGGACCATGTCATACTTATTGGATTACCGGCTGAGCAATCCCAAAATCCAGCCAAAGACCCTCTCGCTGACACGGCTGCCGATCTCAGTTGAAACTTTCCTCTAATGTATCTCAGGTGAAAACCATCCCCAGCAATTATCCGGGAGTCGCTGGTGATACATCAACTGACTCATCCCCTACCTCACTTCATTAACCCACCATTGTCTTACCTCAATATCGAAGGGTAGCCGTTGAACGGAAATTGAATAAAACTTTTCTGGGGAAAAAAACCAACGGCTCCCAGTTGCTTGCAATGCCTATCTGCTTTAATATAAAAAGTTTCTCGTTCTCGATTTTGACAGTAATTCCGAAATTCTAATACTATTATCGGGATGTAATTTACATCAGGATGATAGAATGTCCAAGGAGACTGTCAGCAATTAATTGAAGTTTTAGTTAAAGATGTGAGTATTTAAAACGAGCAAATGTTATGAAATTTCACTCAAAATTTGATGGAATTCCAAATTTTTGAGCACTAAAAAAGCCAGAATTCAAGAACTTGTTTGAATTTTCAAGTGGAAATTAATATTTAGTACCAAATTACGTTAGATTTTTAATTAATTGGAAATTTAAAGACATATTGAGTTGAATTTTTATGATTTTTACTGATTTTTATGGAGTAATTGAATTGGAATTTACAAATTCCATCGATTTTTTTCATCAAATTGTGAATTTCCATCGATTAAATTCCATGAAATTTTAATAACGCTGTCATTTCAAAGAAGTGTAACAGAAATTTCTGGAAAAATGGTTTAACAGCGCTACTTAAAACAAACATAATTTTCATTTAGTTTATTACATCTCCTACGTTTAAAACTACAGAACCCTCTAAATTACTCGAATTTCAACTCCAAACATTTTTAATTCGTTATCACAATTAATTGAACATTAAACGATAAAACATTTTCATGGATGACATCACTTGAAATTCCAAAGAAACCGTCACTCGATAAGAATTCCACGAGGTGGACCGAAAATTTCCGGAAAATTAGTTATCAGTGCTGCTTGAACCAAAAATAATTCTCTCTCAGTTTATTCCCCCTCCCACGACAAAAACTGCAAACCCCCTAAAATGTTGAAAATCGAGGTTAAAACATACTCCGCAAGCTTTAATATCCCCTCATAAATCCTCCCTGCCCACCAAACGCCAAATATCAAGAACAATCTCACCAGAAAACAAAGCAAGCCTCCCAAAAAATCCAACATCATTGCACCCCTTGCCCCAGAAGAAAATAAGTAATCCGGTCTGCGCGCGAGTCGTTCAATAAACAGATATACAATTGTCTCCCTTCCGAAAATGTTTCACAAAATTACTCGAATTTCAACTGCAAACATGATTTTTTAATTCGTTATCACAATTAATTGACCATTAAAGGATGAAACAATTTCATCGAATTGTGAATTTCCATGGACGAAATCACTTGGAATTCCAAAGAAACCATCACTCGATAAGAATTCCCCGAGATGCCCCCAAAATTTTCGGAAAAATCCAACATCATTGCACCCCTCGCCCCAGAAGAAAATAAGTAATCCGATCTGCACGCGAGTCGTTCAATTAACAGACATACCGTTGTCTCTCGAAAATGTTGCACTCCTCGCAGGAGACCCCCACAACCGCAGTGTGCTAAACCGAGACAGAACCAACCCCTTGCGGGGTGGGGGGCAATGAAACGCGGAGTGATCGAAAGGACTAGAGGGGAACAAAACCCGCGGGTGGGGTAGACACCGCGCCGCTATGCCCCACCCCCCGAACGACCCCCCCAGCTGTCGTTGCGTGCACTCTCTCGTCCTCCCCGTCGCTCTCACTTCTATCTGCTCCCCTCCACGAGCCCCTCCGCCCCCCCCCCCGATACTGCGGGTGAACGGGTGGGGGTATCTCCCCCAGTGGCACTCGCTCGTCTGCCGTCGTACCGAGCAGATCCGAACGCTAGTGTTTAATCCCACTCGGTGTTATCGGTTGTTACCGCGTGCGTTTTCTACCGTCACGTTCTAAACGTCAGTAAATCATCATCATCGATATTTCCAGTGGATTTAATAGTCGATTAATGACTCAAGTGTTGACACTGATTGCTGATTAAACTGGAGAGGTGAATTATCGATTCGTTGGAGGTGTTTTACCGGGGAATTGACGATTGACAGTGTCGTTGGGATAATGCGAGAGACTTGGCTGATCATCACTGTCTGTTTCTACTCAAATACCTGCGGATGGAGATCGGGCTGTGGGTCTGAGGACAGGGAACTGTTCTACTGACGCGGCGTTTGACAGATCTGATGAGTCCGCTATTATCGCCAGTTCTCCATGATCGATGGCTTATGAATCATCGGGGGTAACTGCTTAATTACGATATTCGTTTGGAGGAGTTGCAACGTGCGTCGAGGAAATTCAGTTTGTGGCATTATCTGTGATCGATCGTGCTGCGATTAAATATTTCAATGAAATTGCAATAAGTGAAACTCATTCGAGTTTAATTAAATTGTGGTGATTAACGGTGAACTAGAACGAGGGGAGTTCTGGTCTGTTGTGATAATTCGAGATCATTTGATCGGTGGAATTAGGGGGAAATCGTGGGGCAAGGGACTACGTATGTGTCACAAGGTGAGTTAGAAATTCCATTTAACTGAAAAAACCGAAGTAAAGTGAGCTGTTTTTAATCTTCAATAACTCGAGATCGGCTGAGTGAATTTCCCAGATTTTTCTTTTATTTTGAAGGTTTTTTTCGAGACTTCAAAATGAGCCCTGATTTATCCAAATAGCATCGTTTGGTCCCGGGATATTCATTATTTAAGAAGCATTTCACTCTATTCATACGTTGATATTCGCCAGATCGTAAAATTTTTGAAATTTCGAGTGGGAAATCGGGAATTGCATGCGACTCCGACGTGCGGCTCGTCTGCCGAACGACTGAGTGCGCGTAAACACCGGGAGTTGTGCCGTACACGGCAAGAAATTTCTATTTCGTGTCCCGGTGTCAACACGCAGGCGCCTCTACCTCTTGAGCCACGTGCTCAAACACCTCTTGATCAGATGATCTTGTTATTTTTCCGCATTCTTCGCTCGTTGTTCCATTATTCTCGTATTGTTGTTTCGCGAGGGGGGCAGGNCCCCCCCCCGCGATACTGCGGGTGAACGGGTGGGGGTATCTCCCCCAGTGGCACTCGCTCGTCTGCCGTCGTACCGAGCAGATCCGAACGCTAGTGTTTAATCCCACTCGGTGTTATCGGTTGTTACCGCGTGCGTTTTCTACCGTCACGTTCTAAACGTCAGTAAATCATCATCATCGATATTTCCAGTGGATTTAATAGTCGATTAATGACTCAAGTGTTGACACTGATTGCTGATTAAACTGGAGAGGTGAATTATCGATTCGTTGGAGGTGTTTTACCGGGGAATTGACGATTGACAGTGTCGTTGGGATAATGCGAGAGACTTGGCTGATCATCACTGTCTGTTTCTACTCAAATACCTGCGGATGGAGATCGGGCTGTGGGTCTGAGGACAGGGAACTGTTCTACTGACGCGGCGTTTGACAGATCTGATGAGTCCGCTATTATCGCCAGTTCTCCATGATCGATGGCTTATGAATCATCGGGGGTAACTGCTTAATTACGATATTCGTTTGGAGGAGTTGCAACGTGCGTCGAGGAAATTCAGTTTGTGGCATTATCTGTGATCGATCGTGCTGCGATTAAATATTTCAATGAAATTGCAATAAGTGAAACTCATTCGAGTTTAATTAAATTGTGGTGATTAACGGTGAACTAGAACGAGGGGAGTTCTGGTCTGTTGTGATAATTCGAGATCATTTGATCGGTGGAATTAGGGGGAAATCGTGGGGCAAGGGACTACGTATGTGTCACAAGGTGAGTTAGAAATTCCATTTAACTGAAAAAACCGAAGTAAAGTGAGCTGTTTTTAATCTTCAATAACTCGAGATCGGCTGAGTGAATTTCCCAGATTTTTCTTTTATTTTGAAGGTTTTTTTCGAGACTTCAAAATGAGCCCTGATTTATCCAAATAGCATCGTTTGGTCCCGGGATATTCATTATTTAAGAAGCATTTCACTCTATTCATACGTTGATATTCGCCAGATCGTAAAATTTTTGAAATTTCGAGTGGGAAATCGGGAATTGCATGCGACTCCGACGTGCGGCTCGTCTGCCGAACGACTGAGTGCGCGTAAACACCGGGAGTTGTGCCGTACACGGCAAGAAATTTCTATTTCGTGTCCCGGTGTCAACACGCAGGCGCCTCTACCTCTTGAGCCACGTGCTCAAACACCTCTTGATCAGATGATCTTGTTATTTTTCCGCATTCTTCGCTCGTTGTTCCATTATTCTCGTATTGTTGTTTCGCGAGGGGGGCAGGGCGGGAGGGATCGAAGGTGAATTAATCCGAAAAGCTTCTGAGAGTAGTTCGTGCGATTACGTAGTCTAGGATAATAATTCATGCTGGCGTACTGCCAAAAACTTGGATCGTTGGCTTGAAATCATCGGCAGATATAAAAGTCGGGCCACCCGCTTATGAGGCACTCGTGTATTTTGTTTCCCGGGAATTGCATCAGGAAACAGTCTTACACTCGGATCCACAATGTTATCGCTAAATGCCTTTTGCATTAGTTCGGGTTACCTCGGATATTTACATAATACCCCTTTGAAGTTGAGCTATCGGTATTCCAATTAGTTTCAAGTTCCATATCGGTAACGTGTGCCGATAGCATCGGTCACGTAATTAGGCACTTATCCAGCCCGCCAGTTGCTACAATAACAGATATGGGGGGGTGAGTGGATAAAATTTCAATGTGTGGAAGTGTTTGGTGCTGACGGTGCCAGGAATCGATTTGAGATGAATTGATTTCGCAGTGGACATCTTGTGCGATTAGTTTTTGATGGCTGACCCAGTTGCATGCAGAATTTCTAGGAAAATTGTTCTGAGAAAGGGGGGAAAATTTGATGGAAATTGGCGTTTGAATTTGAGTTCACGGGTGGAGTAAAGCTGAAGCTAGGCAAAGACTCGCCAGCAAAAGATACGATTTGGGCGAATCTAGGGGTGTGAAAATATTTTCAAGTCAGGGATCAAGTCGCGGTCACACTGGAAAACAGTTGTGCATATGATTGTTCGATGCTTACACCCTTAAAAATTCCCGAAATTGCATCTTCTAATCCGCGAATATTCTGCCAGTTTCAATTTCATCTGCATGTAGGGAAAATTGTAACTCTTCGTATTTTTTTATTGGACTGTTATAATTCTTTGTCTTGTTCATTTTTATCAAGTGATAGTTCCAGTGAAATTTCGTGATTAAAAATTCACAATTCGGTTGAAAAATTAAGGAAAATCGATAGGAATTAGGAAAATTTGGATGCAGCTGACACTAGCGAAAGATTTGCCAGCGGAAATTGCGATTTAGGCACATCTAGAGGAGTCAAAATATTGCTAACTCATGTGCAAACTTTTCGTACTTGAAAAACATTTCTACATGTGAATGTTTGACTCGCACATCTTTAAAAAACCCTTGAACTGAATTTTCCGCTGGTGAATACTCTTCTAGTCTCGTCAGGTTCATATAATTTTGGTAAATATATTCCTGACTGTTAAATTAATTGAAAAGAGGGATATCGAGGTTAAATAATGCAATCGAAATTTCCAAATGTCTTTCGTGTCACTAGACAGGAGGAAAACAATTCCCAAATATTATGATTCATTGTTATTTCCGTTTCTTTTATTTTTAACAGAATACGTCGCAAGCAAGCTTGCGACTGCCCGAGGGCCTTCAGCCGGGTGTTTACATATGACATACACAATGTTCTAGTAGTTTGCAATGAGAAGAACAAAACAGAAACTAAATTAAAGGCTGGGAACATACGATTTGAATGTTCAAACGTAATTAGATTTTTTATATTGTTAAAGATGGAACGATGATCAGGGAAGTTAATGAACTTCATAGAAGGAAATTTAATATCTTTCAGAAAAAGTAAATTTTTGTCGTGATCATCAGAAATATCTCGAGAAGAATTCGAAAATTGGAAACATTCTTGTTGACCACAAGTTAATTAATTCAACACGACAAAAGATTTCTCATTTTTTCTCAACGTACATATTAATGTTCCAAAAATTGTGTGATAAAATTACGAAATTGATAGTTCTATGAGATGACACTAAAAAAGACAGAAAAATTTAATTCCGACATAAATTTGGGATGAAATATCTTTCTGGCATGAACTGCAGCATTCAACACCATTGAATTAAACAAACGAAATACAGTTGAGTCCAGTACAATAATCTGGACAATAAACAGTAAATGACGAAAAAATAAAAATTAACGCCAGATCTTTAGAGTTGCGAATTATTTAGACGAGTAAATAATAAGATTCTATAACTGTCCCATAAATTTTGAGACAACTCTCTGATGTTCAATAACGGCCCAAACGGCACTCTACACTCTAGCAGGGTACCTTGGATAACATCCAAATATTTAGCATGCTAAAAAGTTAAAATAACACGGCACTATGCACCACTTAAAGCTGTTCGCTAAAATTTTTGGCTCGACCCATTCGCCATTGTACGCGATCCCCTCGCGGCCCGCGGGTCCGGGTAAATCATGCGCGATGATTTAACTGACTGTGCGCTAATTGCCTCTTGATTTACAGTCCCTCGGGATGAGAAAAATATTCCCAAATCTCAGGAATTATCGTAGATTGAATGAAGCTAATGAGATCTCATAGCCCCGTGCAGGGGTTCCAGTTCTTTTTATTTATTTAAGCATTTCTGAACAATTACAGTTCAATTTGCATACATATTTCTTGTTATAAACATGAGGCCATGTGAACTGTCTACAGATGTTGTGGTAGCTTCGAACTATTAACAATACACTTCAAATTTTTATGGAACAATTGACAAAAAACTCATTAATTACAACAAGACAGTTTTATCTCGTCTATTCAGAAATTCCCGTGCATGATATAGTGGAAAAAATGTTTGGTTCATAAGTTTTTGAATCATGATTTGTCTGCAATACTTGCATCCAGTTCTTTTGCCACTCCGAGGAAGTACAAAATTTGCCTTTCCCCCAGAAACGCCTTGGTGTTAGGTAGAGGTACTTTTTCTACTGATCAGAAGTAATTTTTTTTCGAGTGTAAAAATGTTGATAGAGCAATTGCAACGTCTGGAGCATTCGCCGGTAATTCTTCCCCATTTGCGTTCTTTTGAAGATGATAAAATAGACATTACACCATGGGATAATATTTTAGAGGCGTGTAAACGGGGGTCGAAGGGGTTCAGAGGACACGAGAAAAAAGTCGTTCAACAGGCTGAGAAACGTATAAACAACTGAATGCCCTGGGAAAAGCAGGTTGGAGACAGCTTGTGCGTCGCCTCGTAAAGTGAACTGGTCTACCTGCCGTTGGTCAGCGAAGAACCCCAACGATTCGTTCCACCTGCGCGACATACTGGGGTACGTCAGACTCGAGGTGGGATATAATGGCGTCACACGATTGCATTTCGAAGATATGTTAGATTATGTTTTTTTCATCGTCGTTTGTCTTTTTTTTCAGTGACAGCTGTCAGCTGACGACAGAATACTGAAAACTTTGCCTAGATTTTTCTGTTATTTATTGCTTTAATTATTATGCTGTTATGCGTTGTTTTTGTTGGTGATTCTGTCGCGGCGAATTTTCCTGTCGGAAGCGTAATCGGGAAAGGAAATATAATTTAATGAAAGATAGTTTCCGTGGAGAATATTTTACGTTTTGTCGAGTAACGAAATGATTCATGTTGGAGGTGAAATTACTTGTCTTCATTTTTTCGTCAATTTCCTAATAATAATACATACATTTTTTAGAAGAGGGTAGGGTAAAATGGGGACTTTTGACGTTTTAAAAAATATTTATAACTCAGAGATAGATTTATCAATTGAGCTTCAATAGGGAAGACAATTGATTCGAATAGGGATGATACTTGATTCAAATAAGAAAGACAATTAATATGAATAGGAAAAATACTTGATTCAAGTAGGAAAGATGACATATTCAAGTATCTTCCTAGGCAGTGTCTGTTCACACGCTCCACGGTAACTTTGACCGTGGATATACGGGACGTTTTCCCGTGGATTCAAGGTAATTTCTACCGTGGATATATGGGAGATCGTGGACCCTCAATTTTTACTTCTCAAATAAAATAAAATAAAATTGACCATGGAGCGTGCGAATAGACACTGCCATCTTCCTACTTGCAGCAAGTCGCCAGCTCTACACGACCTTTTCTTTAGATACCCGATCCACCCGATGAAATGGACTTGAAATGAGTAGATTCTCGACTTGATTCAATCCTACTACCATCACTTACAGGCTCGGGATTGCACCAATAATTTTTTTTTCTACTGTCAACAATCCCTAAAACCTAAGGAACCAAAATTCCTAAAAACAAAAGTTTTTTCTCTGCCAAAATGACCAACTTATAAACTTCCTCATTCAACAGTAATTTCGATCGTATCAACCGGTTCTCCCCCTCACCCGTCGAATACATGATACACTAGTGCAGTATACTAGATGCCCAGGCAATTTGCAATTAAACGACGAGACGCGGGATCGTAAAGGGTCGCGCACAAGAGAGAAGGTAGCAGGGGGAGAGAAAACAGCGTCTAGTGCGCCCCCAGCGCGTATATGCCACGCATACACCCCGTCCGAATTAAAATGTAAATATTTGATTAGAGTTAATCCCGGGGTTTTGTAGGTGAGCGAGAGAGAATTGGGGCGGGGGAGGGGTGGGCGGTAGGGGAGAGGGATCGCCTCCTAAGGGGCACTTTTTATTGCCGGTTTTTATTGGCCTTGCAGATCTCCCTCCCCTCTCCCGCACTCAGCAGTCGCTTCTCAGTAATTTTCTAAACCCTCTCAGCATCCACCATCCCCTCTCCACCCCTTCCTCCCTCCCGCCCCTCTCGAGTGTATGTGGATGGGAGAAGGTTGATTAAAACTAGCGTTGTGCCAAGAATTACCCCGTGAGATTGAAAATTAAATTAATACACAAAACCCACCTGAACTCCCTCCCCTCCCGCTACTTGTGCTGCCTCTATCCCTCCTTTTGCACTGTACTTCTGCCCGACGGGCTAATTAGGTATATAATATTAATTAAAAGTTAAGTGCCACGTCGTTTTCAGCTGCACCGGCGCTATACACCCCATACCATCCCTCTCGACGTTCCTTCAGTTGGGGTCGGCGCACTCCCCCGTTTTCTTCAGTGTGACGTTGGGAATTTTATTAATAAATCGCGTTAGGCGTGCGGTGAAAAATGAGGGGGAAATGCGGACGGAAATTTGCGACGGTTTTTTTTATTCAAACTTTTGAAAAGTGAAAGTGGCAGTGAATAGAATAGTTTATTTCCTTGATGCTACTGGTAAAATGTCTCCAGTAACGTTCCAATAAATTATGTTTTTGGATTAATAATGCACATTGAATAATGATAGTATCACAATATCATTGTTTGAGCGGTTGTTCAATTCGAAGTCTTTTAAAGCTTCTTTTTACCGTAGTCTTTCAACACTCTCTAAATACTAGCCCCGAAAAGGTCAAGCATTTTGAGGGTTTTGACAATTGATAGTTGAACATTAGTTAGATCTAGTGCATAGTCACACTAAACTTTAATAGAATCTGTGTCGTGTATTCGCAACATATTGATTAATTAAAAACTGCAAAAATCGCAACAACCAAGGATACGGAGCAGCAAGTTTGGAACAACAAGTCTGTATTGCTGATGTGGTTTTCGCAATTTTTAGTAATTCAATATGTTACGAATACTCGACACAGACTTTATTGTGACTATGTACTAGATTTGTCGAGAGCCTGAGGAAGTTGGAATTGCCAGCGAAACGCCGCGATGTGACAATAAAATAGTATTGTTTAAACTTTTCCATCATCTTATTATTTATCCTATTATTATCGTCCATGGAAATGAATAACATCGTAAATGTTAATAATTATTTAAATTTGGAAATCGCTTATCGTTTTATTTCTGTAACAATTTTCTGCACTTAATAATTCATGTCGATTCACGGTTTTAACAGCTGGTTGCAGCCATTTATCAAAATATTCTCTGCATGTATGAGGAATATTCACTATTTTTTCGTTAATTAACAGTGGAAACCTGGAAATTTCAGGACTCGGCTTGAATGTTGATTTTTTTTATTCGGAATTTCAAAGACAGATTTTTTTATTGTGTAGGAGCTGAATCCAGCAATGTTGACGCCTATAAAAACGGTTTATTTGAATTGAATACACTGTATTTGATTCAGTTTATTAATTCACATAAAACATTTTCCTGCGCGCAAGATTGAGTCAATTGTTTTGAGGTGCAGATAAAAGTTCATGAGGTCATGATTAATATCCATTGAGCTCTCGATATTTAATGCCCTCTCTAAAATTCAGTCCATCTTGAATGACACATATTCAATTACTCTGATGAATTCGCCGGGAAATCATTCCGGTGAATGTATGGTTTATCAATCTGAGATTTATCAAGAATTGATATATAGTTCCAGAAATTCTCCAAAGAGTCTCTTGCAAGGGCGTCTAAATAATTAATTATGACGTGACAGGTAATTTGAAAGCAGGACACTTTTAGCTCCAGTGAAATGATAAATCGTAAATTTAAGTAGAAAATTTTCAACATTGAAAATTCAGGGAAATTATGGCTTGAATTTTGAATTATTTGATAATTTTCATTATCATATGTACCTGAAAATTTCAATTCTGTTGAACCCTCCAGAATTCAACAGCTTTTTCAATAGCAAAATCCGAAAAAATTTCGTATAAACGAGTGTTAAAATTTTAAGATTTTTTACTTGAATTGCCAGTACTAATTTTCCACCAGTGTAATGTCTCAATCGGCACTATTTTAGCAGCACCCAGACATCGAATAATAACATAGTCACAAGTGAACTTGAGTACATCGATACGACTATCCGTTATTACTCCGCTGGTCCGCCTTGGTGCATTAGCTCGCATATACATCCATGAATATTATCCCGTACTTTGGTGTTCGAAGTGGAGAATGGTAGTTCTAGTACGGAGGAGTAACGTCGCCGGGCGAGCGAGAGAGACCAAGCACGATGTATATATAAGGTATAAGGTAGTCCATTAGCGTTAATATTATAAACGTTAGCTGGCCTCTGGCTATCCCCCAGTATTCACGTCCAGGTAACGCACCACTACACGTGGTTGGCAACTCTCGTGGCTTCTCCACACACGAACAAATCATTCTCCCCGTATTGGTGAAGGGGCTGTATCACTGTGAAGAGGAGGTGCATAAACCCATGGCTCTTACTTAGGTGTTCCGTTACCATATATTATCCAGGTCCTGGTTGCATTTCCAGGTCCTCAACTCACAACAAGATCTGACACTACTCGTTTACCTCGCGCCTCATTATTCTCACAGCCATAGTCATCAAAAACTTTATTCATAAATTATTATTTTCATTACTCCCGACCTTTTTTTTCTCCACCCGCGTTATTACTGATGAGGGATCGTAAAATAAGTTTTGGAATTACGAGGAAATCTGCAAAGTGCTTAATGACTTTAATAATTTTCCTCCCTGAAGAATTAACGATTTTTGTAAGTGCATGTATGGGGGCCTGGGAAGTGAGGGGGAGGGGAGGGTTTGCAATAATACAAGGAGCTAATGGACTACTCTCAAGCAGGAAGAGAAGGGTGGCGGGGGAGAGGGGGGGTTACTTTGTGGAGAGGACGTGAAGCTGAAAACGAAAAGGAGGAGGAGGAGTTGGCCGACTATGTTGTAGAGTTAGTTAACGATTGGCCCTCCGTGCAAAATGGACCCTGGGTGATATAATGCGTCCTGGGTAAAGGGTTTCTAGGATACCCCGGTACATGCCTATTATGAGATGGTTTGAGGTGGGCAGTGTATGGGGTAATGTTGAGGAGATTTATGGTGGTTATTTTCACGTGATTTTTCACTTGGGATTTTATTTACTGCCGGGAAGGGGGGAGGGGGGAATGAGTTGATTTTATTCGACTTTTTGGGACGAGGGGAATAAAATTGATTATTTCGGGTGCCAATAGGGCAAGATTGACAGAGCGGATTTCGATTAATTTTGCGACATTTTTGAGATATTTTTATGAGCCAAAAAATGAGCCCAAATTAATACGGATGGATTCATTTTATCTCACTTTTCTCGAGAATGAAATAGAATTTTTTTTTTATTTACACTGAGAACACAATTACCTGATATGTACACTATATTCACTTGAGAGGAGTAATTTTTTTTCAATGGCTTCACTGATAGAACGGATTAGTTATTGTTAACGAATGGATTTTGGTTGGAGGGTAGGTCTATTCGGTCCCACCGAATGTTCATTCGTTAATAGTTAACGAATGTATATTTGAGGAGCCGTGTTGGACTTGACTTTCGTCATTCAAGTGAACCATTCGTTAATAGTTAACGAATCTCGTTTGGAATAAATGAATCATTCTATCAGTGTTGAAACTCAGAATGTTTGTACTTCACGGAACTCGAATAAATTCTCATTTATCACTATGGTTTCGCGGTACATCATGAATATATTACATATCGAATCATTGGAAGTGCATACAAAAATCATGAAAAGAATAAATACCTAAAGATTGACGACTCTTTTATTCGATTTGAGGGAATTCATTTGCGGCAAAATCATATTTGACTACGAGAATATTTTAAAGCATCAGACTCCAGAATTAAGTGATTGAAGAAATATTACTTGTCTCAATTAAATATGTTTCAGATATTACAAATATTTTTCTTAGTGCACAAAGTGAAACAGATGATTTTGATGGTCTGTATCGAGGGATTGATAGAGTAAAATGAGACTAATTCGACGTCACTTTTAAGATATTTTTGTGACTTAAAAAATGAGACCAAATACGCCTAAATCCTAAAATGAAAATTTTTGTTCTACTTACATAGAGTAGATTAACAGCAAATATTTCAATTGTCAATATCTAGAGATTGAAACAGTAATATTCACCGAATTTGACGCCATTTTTGGGCTATTTTTATTACCTAAAAAATGCTACAAAATTCACCTAAATCATACCATTTCACCGCACCTCCAGTGGACAAAAATCTAAAACGCAGTAGCGAAGTGGTGAAACGGTACATGTCAATTTTGACTATTGACCAGTTTTCAATGAATATCTCGGAATTTAAGGTAGATAGCGAAATTTTTGTTATAATCTTTTTTGTAGAACCGATTGAGAGCTACAACAAATGACATTACGAAAATTTCACTATCTCCCTCATATTCGGAAATATTCTTCAAAAACTCAACTGGGAGATAAGTCGACTTAAACCGTTTTACCACTTCGCTACTGAATTGTTCTATTTACATCAAATAGAGTAAAATTAATTATATAAATTTTCAATATCTAGAAATTGTGAGAGTAAAATTCAACGTATTTCGTGTTTATGCAAACATATTTCAGTGGCGAAGTGGTACACTGATTTTAGTCTATTGGCCATTTTTCAATGAATATTTCAAAGTCTAACGGAGAGAGTAAATTTTTTGTCATTTGTCAGTTTTGTCAGCCCTCACTTCGCCCCACATAAAAGATCATTACAAAAATTTCATTATCTCCTTTAAATTTAGAGATACTCCTCGAAAACTCAGTTAAGGGCTAAAAATCAACTTGAACCGTTTTACCGCTTCGCTACTGATTTTTATGACCTACAAACGGCACCAAATTCATCAAGATAGTCTCGTTTTACCCCTACGTGTCCTAAACAGAGATTAGAAAATCGATCGATTCCGCATGTTCATTCCAAACAGATCCAGATAAATTCCTCGATAACGGATTATAATTTTAAATAACTGGATTACACGCCATCAGGATACACATCAATATTCTCTTGTATCATCCTCCAACCCTCTCATCTCCACTGGTGCACCCCCAGCGAGGGGTTTCTCGCGGGCAACGAGATGTTCGATTGCGAAATACGAGGGATAGAGAGAACGCGACGGATAGGCAAGGAACACATGAGTACAGGAGAGCGCAGGAGCACCGAGAGGCATGTTGTATATATGTTGTCTGGCCTGCCCCAAGCAATAACATTAATTGCTATAAGCTCAATCAGAACGAGTTGGCCGGATGTAGGAATCATACTATGGCGCAAGCGAGGTCACACGGCTTTTAGATAATTGGATGAACTATTTGATCAGGGATAATTGAAAAATCGTTTTCCCCCACCTCTCCTCCCCTCCCTCTTGACGATACGAATCACTTCGACAAATTGGTCCACCTTTGTCGGGAGATATATATATATTTTTTGTAGAATTCTCATCCCTCGACTCACTTATTCATTGCCATTTCGATTTTCCTGTAATGGAGATTTCTATCCTTAATGCAATGGAATTTCGTAGGTATGAATTATTTCACTTCTTCGATTTTTGAGACATTTTTTTTATTTTTTTTTCTGCAGTTCACGTGAAATGTGAAAATACACTGTTGGAGAATTGAACGTTTTGATTATTTCTCTAAATAAAAGTAGTATCGAGGTATTTTAATTCGATAGATTGTTTAATGAGTCTTTTAAGATGTTTACAAGTAGGAGAAATTTAAATTCATTATTCATTTTCTTGAAGATCATTTGGTAAAATCATTTGATAAAAAATGGTGGAAAAATAATTTTCAATTTTCACTTACCAAATAAAAATAATAACAATTCTCATCCCCCTGCTCACTAATTCATTGCAATTTCAATTTCCCGTAATGTAAATTTATATCCTCATAGTAAACGCATATCGTAGAACATGCGAATTATCTGACCTCTCGGATTTCGAGGTAATTTTTTACCTTTTCCGGAGCTCACATGAAATATGAAAATATCGGAAGTGAGAGTCATACGGGGTGAGGGGTGAATTTGAGAGCCCCTGTCTACCAGAGAATTCTCGGCACTCCTGACGTCTGCTTAATTAATTACTATCCGCGGTTTTAATTAGCCCGACAGTACCTTGGCGCTCAAACCCATCCTCCTCTCCCCACCTCACCTATGTGTTTTCACTCCCTTTCTCCATGGAAAATCGTGAAGTGCGCCGGAGGGACTAGTGTGGGTGTATGAGTGTGGTGAGTATTTCAAATGTTATGTGGAATTGTATTGCTTCAACATTTTTTTCGGTTGCCAGCTGCACTATTCAGCTGTATTCCCGATGATTCTAGGCTCGGTTTAGCGAAGTCGTGTGAGGGCATTACGTAAATAAGACATTTGATAAATAATTACAATTAACTTGCAACATGGAACATTATCAAGTAATCAAAGAGGATTCTTCAACAACCGCAAGTGATGTTGAAATTTATAACTGATGTTTTTGCATTGTTCCAGAAAATCACGAATAGGGGAGAACTTTGTGAAAAAATTGTGATGGGAACTTTAAAAACGTTATTTTTTTCATATGAACGGAGAGAATAAAGAGAATAAGGAAAACAGAATGAAATATGTGTTGTTATCAGTATATTGTTATCAGTTAGCCTATTTGAATTCTTTTCATTGTTCATCTTGAAGAATATGCAATATCCATTCAATATTATTTTCAAAATTTATCTTTAAAGTGCATGTGACGAATAAAAAATATCCAAGTACTTTAGCTATTTTTTCTCCAGTGAAATGCTTTTCTACTTTTGTCGTCGAACATCGGGGCTTTTATTTGAACCCCATTTGACTCTAATTTTCCGGACATTTTTCAATGTTTTTGTTATTTAAACGTTGCAGGTCGGAATTTAAATCTCGATCTTGAACCGTTAGAAAACATTTAAAAAATCTGAAAAAAAATAAGAAAGCTCTTTTAGAGGAAGATTGATGAAATGGTTAAAAAATTGCAGTTTTTTGAAAATTATGAACCATTTCTGCAAATACTTTATAAACAATCAATTTTCCACCATAAAATTTTCCATCATTTATTTGAAATCGCAACAAATTCAGTAATAGTTGTACTTGAATTTTCAATGTTGAGAATTTGAATTCAATTTAACATCAAATCCCATCTGAATTGTCAGTGGATTGAAAATTCAGGGAAATTGTTGCTTGAATTTTCAAATTCCAGAATTCAACTGATTTTTCAATAATAAAATACATGAACAGTTCGTGTGAATGAGTGATTGTTAAAAATCTGAAAATTTTTCACTTGAAATTTCACAAGTAATTTTCTGACAGTGTGAAGTTTCAAATTTGTGAGCAGCACAAAGCCAGGGATTCCCCGATTTACTTGAATCACCAATTAAACCACAGTCTTCCTTTTTATCATCAAACTGAGTTTTCATTTGAAAAATACCCTGAAATGTCAGTAAAACTGTGACTCGCCAAAAATTTCAGCCAAAAATTTTCAACAATCTACAAATTCCACTCAATTCCCACTTAGATATGCACTTCCGCTCGTTGTAAATTCGTAATCAACGCTTATCGGGGAGAGGAGGATTGAATCGCGAGACCAATTGCTCGGGGGAAATCAACGTTCAGTTTTGTACATATGGCCGACCACTTCAATTTATCCACACTCCAGCTCAACGGCAGTGTGATATGGTGTCCGTGCTTTGTAGATGGCCAGTGGGTTTTTCAGTGCCAGTAGCCAACTAGCATGTACCAGTTTGGCGCCTACTTTCGTTCATTCGTAATTAACGTTAACGAGTATTACGTAAATTCGCTGTGAAATAATTAGCGGTTCAACGGATCAGATGCCAGTGCTGATTTTGCGATATTGAAAGAGGTTGAACGAGAAGACAATTAATCACCTCGTGATCACCTCCTTCATTAGTCCTCCCTTCTCCCTCCCTCCCTGTTTGTATTTCAAACACGATTCCCTTCTGCAATTGCCCTGAATTCGGGAAATAAAATTATTTGACTGACTTCTCTATTTCGTTTCTCTTAATACAGTTTTAATTTTCTTTTCAAATGCAAATAACTGGTTTTCTGCTGAGCGTGGAGGAGCATGCGCTCACCTATACGCAACGTTGAATCGTAATTAGAAATTAGGGGAGGCAAGAGGCGTAAGGGGTGAGGAGGGTACTCTTAATTAGATCCCCCCCCCCTCACGTCGTCCCCACTCGCTTGTTCTTGTTTTCAGTGTAGCAACTGGTATATCTCGGATGGTTTGTATACTCCTGCGATGCGTGCGCAGTTGTAATGCGGATATTATCCGCGTGTGTAAACTAGAAGGCTGGGGGATGCCTGGAGTTGCGTAATTTTTTTTCTATTGTGCAATGTGCAGTGGTTTCAAGATGTTGATTTTAATTCTTTTGAGAGAATACAGTTTTCAAGAGCCGTTTTGAGGAATTAATGAACATTGATTGGAGAGTTGAATAATTGGTAATGTACATTGTTAAAAAATTTTGGTTGAAATTTCCGGTACACTTTTTTGGAAATGTTTATCACATTTTAGTTCCACTGAAATTTCAAGCAATATTGCCAACGAAAATTCAGAATTTTGTTGAACAATTAATGAGGACTGTCAATATCAATCCAAATTTTACAGTTTCGGGACAAATTAACCTCATGTTTAGTACACGGAGAAAATTGGTTGGTGAATTTCAACCACTAGGTGGTGAAATTTAACAACTAATTAGTTAATTTCGAATTTTTAATAACGAAATATGTGCAGTTTCGATGAGAAAAAAATTCCAAGCATTTCGCGGGAAGTTTCAGCCAAAAATGTTTAACAGTGTTATCTATGGAAAAAAGCCATCTTGGACCTCTGATTCAATAAATTTAATCAATTTTGAGTACCAAACTGGAGGGTGAGAGAATACATACATTTGGAGACAATCCCGCAATGATTTGTATCTCGATTTGTAATCGATTGATCCACCAATTCTTAAATCAGCTCCATCAAAAAAATTAACGAATATTTATCGAAAATTTAACAAATGGTTGTCGAATGAAATTGAAAAATCTTTTCTGAATTTCAATGAATTAGTTGTTACATTTGATCAACTAGTTGGTGAAATTCACCAAATAATTTTCTCCGTGTAAATTTTCCCGAGCCAGCAAAGAAAAATTCACTATTTCTCCAGCACTTTTTTCCCTGATATGAGGTGAAAAAGACTTCAGGGGAAACGGAACCACTCTGTCTACACGAATTTTTAGAATTGTGTTTTCTCCTATAATTCAGTAGCGAAGTGGTTTAAGTCGATTTTGGCTATTGGCCAGCTTTCAATGAATATCTCGAAATCTAAGGAAGATAGCAAAATTTTTCTCATAAACTTTTTAGTAGCACTCAATTCGCTCTACAGAAAAGGTTATTATGAAAATTTCGCTATCTCCCTTAAATGCGGAAATATTTCTGGAAAACTCAACCAAAGACTAAATTGACTTGAACCGCTTGACGACTTCGCTACTGAATTATTACTTTATATCTATGAAATTACTTTATCGACTCGATCCTTGCACTGTTGAGTCAATGAAGTAGTTTTAAAAATAAAAAATAATAATTGCAGGAGAAAACACAATTCTATAAGTTCATATAGCGCAGAGGTTTCGTTTCACCTTAAAAATGGATTTCACTCCATGGTCACTTGACTTGTTTAGTAATTTTTCTCCAACTTTTTTTCTCGGTGAATACCTCGATCAAAATGTCCACGTACACCGGAAATTTCAGCCAACGTTCTAGGACAGTGAACTTGAAAATGAAAAATGTGGTTGAAAATGTTGGAATGCGAAGTGCTCAGGTGAGTGTAACAGAGGTCTGTCCCTGGCTGCTCGGTTTCCTCGTTTCCCCTCCCCCCTGCTTATGCCGCCGTAATGATGAATAATTGAAAGACGATAGTTGTCCTTGGGGCTAATTGAATATGAGGTAATTAAGTCCCCCCCGCCGTACCAGTTATTCGAAATAATTAAAAGACACTGGTGTCTTTCCCGTCTCTCTTTCCCTCCTGGTTCTAGTCCCTCGTGCGTGTTGCAAACATTGCGGGGAACAAGAGTATTGGAATAACTTTTTTTCTCGTAATTAAATCAATACGGACAATTAGTTTAATTACACGGAGGGAAAAGTTGGGGAAAAATCGTTCAGGAAATCGCGGAATAATCACGAAATGTGAATTATAAAAATGTTTTGCGTGAAGGGACGATTTCAACATTATTAGCTTGAAGTTTCAGGTGTAATTTTTCAACAGTGAACAATTTTACTAATTTGTCATGCGGAAAAAATTGGAATTTCATGGACCATTTAATAGTCATTTCCAAAAGAGCGACATTAAATGCGATTTGCGGGGTAAAAAAATTATGAAATTAGAAAAATACGAAATTTCGCTTGACATTTAATGCAATTTCAAATTTTTAAGCAGCAGGAAGATGAGTCTTAGTAGACAAGTATTCCATTGATTTTCTGTTCGAAAGGGCTGAATTTATTTCTTGAAAATTCGGAAAAAGCTAAAAAGTTCAGGGAAAAATTGAAAATTCATCTCATGTTGTTTCTGAATATTCATGCTCCTGAAAACTCATGAATTTCTTTGAATTTTACCTAAAACTTGAAATTTCATAACCATTTTTTCCCTAAATCGGATTCAATGTCACTCTCATGAGAAGTACTACGATATTTTCCATGAAATTTCCAAAAATTCCTCAGAATATGTTTCAGATCTGATTTACGAGTTCGGTTTCTTGAAGAAATTTCTGAATTTTTGGTCAGCAGTTATCTCCATTTAAACAGTCTTTTAAATTATTCATGACCAACCTAATCTTAAATTGAATTCAAAATCGAAACATTGAAAATTCAAAAGCACCTAGGGGAGATTGGGGTAAAACGGACACTTTTGACTTTTTTTAAAATGTTAATAGGGGGTTGAAATGTTGATAAAATTTGATAATTTTTTTTTCAATACAAAGAATAATTTTTTCCCTTTGTGACGAGCCTAAACTGAGCTCAATTGATCAATTGGTTTCTGAGTTATGAATAATTTTAAAAAAGTCTAAAGTGTCCGTTTTACCCCACCCACCCCTATCGCTTAAATTCCAAAAAATTTCTAGTAGTGAGTGCTGACGAATGAACAACCGTAGCAGAAATAAATACACACAATGTACTTGTTTATAACACCAGGTATATATCGGTGGCTCTTTCAGAATAGAGTATTTAGTTGCAGCGAGATAATGCGAAAGCACTTAACGATGGCAAAAAACGAATTGCCGTAAATCTCTCCTCTCAAGGGGTGTGGGGAGAGGTCTGAGGAAAGAGTTTTAAGAGGGGTGTTGGGTCGTCATTTGGGATACGATTCTCTCCGGTTGTAAACGAGTTGCACGCGCCCCCCCTCTCCCCGGCCGTTCCAAGACGTTGAAGAATAAATATGAGATGATGTTTCTAATTGACAGGGAATAATACATTGTCTCATTCGTATTTGGCTCTCTGTGTTTTTATTTAATTTTGGGGTTCTTTATTTTCCTCTTTTTTCAGTTGGGTTTTTCTCTCTCAGGCTGGAAGGCTTGCCGCCAACTCATTTGTGTCGTTATTATCTCCCGAAACTTCGTGGTTATTCATCTTTTTCTTTTCCTTTCTGGTTCGGAGAAGGATTCGATCTTCGGGGTTAATGGGAATTATGGGGCAGTGGTTTTTGTGGTGGGATTTCAATTTTTCAGGTTAAAAAGTCATTTAGCCAGAAAATTGAATGATTCAGTGGATCTACGAGAAAATGAAAACCTAAAATTCATTTGAAAAGTTTATGAATTCAATTAATTCAGTTAGTTATTGTTCCCTCCAATCAAAACAAAATTGAAAAAAAAAATCCGGAAAAATTGAACATTAATTTCCCATACATTGAGTCAAGATGTCCGGCAATATAGTTTTGATAATAAATCACTTATAACTCACATCAAAATAAAATTATAAATTTCAGGGATATTTGAGAGATTATTGAAGCATAAATAGATCTCATTTTAAACAGGCGAAACATCATTTCAAGAAGAATATTGTTCTCAATTCAAGAAGCAATTTTTCTTTAAAATGAGAGAAAACATAATCTAATTTAAGTGCAATAATTCCAAATTTGGTCAAAAGTATTGAGAATTATAAATTATTATTCAACTTTTTAAGAGAATAAAAATTTTACTCATTTTATTTCATTTCATTTTACTTCACTTCTTAGAATAAAATTTTATCTTCTTATTTCCAGTATTTTTTGTTCGCTAAATTTCAATACGATAGACTCCTACAATTATGAGATTTTCACTGAAAATTACAAACTTTTTTCTTTGTGTAAACATCTGAAAGACAAAAAAAATAGAGAACGAAGACAGGGAAGGGAAGGAAGAAGAGAGTGGAAATATTAATCAGCGTTGCCCGAAAATTAATTACAAGGGCCATCTTATTGTGCCGTTGCCATAGACTCGGAGGTTACACTTACAATACCCAAGTACTAGAGGCGAGTTAAAGTGGAGTAAGGGGAGGAAGAGAGGGTCACCCCAATGGAGAATGTAATATTCACAACAAGGGACTATGTTCAACTCTGCCAACGCCATCTAAGTACCGCCCCTCGTTCCACTATCCCCGGTTATATACACTTATCTCGGCGATATAACGCTGGTTATAAGCTGTACATGGTGAGCAATATGGTATTATTAATTGTCATTTCATTGAATAATGAAATTTCCGGTGGTTTAATAACTGGTTTTCTCAACTTTCAACCTCACAGAAAAAACTTTTTCAAGTCACTGCATTTAATTAATTCGAGAATCTAATGAGTTATGAAACAAAAACAAAAAAATCATGAAAATTAAAAATTTTAAATTAACAATTTTATCTCAAATGTAAACAAATTTTGTAGTTTTACAAAAAAAATTTGGAACACTTCTTGGAAATTTTAATCACGTGTTAATTCGTTATTGAAAATTCATAAGTTGGTGAGAAAATCATTGAAAGCTGCAGATATCAGTTTATTTATTTGAGGAAAATGAAAAGAACTCAGAAGAATTCCGGTGAATATATTCTCGTATTTCCAATTAATTTGATACTGAATATTTATAATTTCATTGAAAATTCAAATGAGTTGAGGAATCCTCATCCCAATGCCAAATCCCACCCCCAAATTTGAAATTTCATGAATCTTCCACGCCTTTAAATTGCACTCAATGTCACTCCCGAAAATTACTAGTCGTCTCCATGAAATTTCAATTTTTTTCTACCAGAGCACCACAGCTCTGGTTTTCAGTACCGCGGTGTTGGAAACCAGAAACTTTTTTCCTCTGTACCTGTGTACCTCTGTGAATTACGGGGACAAAAAGACTCACCTCTCCCTGAAAATAAATTACCGAAGAAAATGTTCACATTGAATTTCCGTTATAACCCCTCTGCATTCAATATCTCCCAATGGCAAAGAAGAAACGGAAACAGACGTTGAAAACGTGATGTTTGAATACCGGAGAATCGTCCAATTCAATCCCCTATTTGCTTGATTTCAATTACCGGAATCCGACTTTTCGCCCGTTTCCAAAAGTCCAATATTTGAATTAATCTACCAATTTTCTGATTGAAGCCGTGAATCCTTGATTTCTCTCATCCCCAATATTTCCCGATGATCCGGTAGTTCCAGGGTGCGATGTAGAGGCCGTCAGATCTGGAGGAACTACCAGTGGTTAGTGGTTTACAGAGACCCGAGGGGGAGGCAGTGCAAGGTAACCGACACCCTTTCGCAAAAAGTAATTGGTTAATGCCTCGGAAATGAGTTTAGTTCCCTTCAGAGCGGGCTTCGTGTTGCCTTTTCTTTCTCATTTTTTTTCCTCCCCCCATGCAACTTTCTCTCAATTTTTTTTGTTTATTCCTTATCCTCCCGCTGTCCTCTTGCATATATCCGTTCAGGTGTTTAGCTGAAGTGGGAGGACTCGCGGAGGAGAAATAAAACGGAGAGGATAAGACTCGTGGAGGCTCTCACTCCGTCTTACACTCGAGGGGTTTCACTCCTTTTTTCTTTCTCCTCGCCTCTTGTGTACCTACGAGAGGGGGGAGAAGCCGCAGGCGCCTCTTGCAGTCACGCTTTGTGCTACATTGCAGCCGTGTCTTTAGACTCCATTATCCGCGTATAAAAATGCTATTATGAGACACTTGGACGGGACCTGGGATTTTTTTCACGGGGAGGGGAGAGGCTGTTGAAGGGGTGAACGGGGGATGGTAAAAAATGTGTTAATTCCGGGGACATCTGAACCCTTCATACTTCCATCATGATTCATCACGTTTGTCCTGGGGCCCCCTCCGTCCCTTAGAAAATGAAAAAGGTTTTTGTGGAGGTCTTTCTGTCGAACTCTGAGGTTTAGCTGTTAATTCTCCATTTGGGCAACTACTGGGAATTGGTGGATTGTTAATTGATGGTTATTCAGTGGATTTGAGATATGGTTAAGCGTCGAAGTTTCAAATTCAGGGGAAGAGGCAGAGAAATTTATCATTGTTCAGGATTGATTGGGAATTTGAGGGAAGCGGCGGTTCACGGAGAGGAAATTTTTGTAGCGAAAATGTTTAAACCGCTTTTGTTCGTTTTCAAAGAATAAAACGTGAAATGATTTGAATTTTATATTTATAAGTGTATGTGGCTGACAAGTAAGACGGATTTTTGGAAATACCTGTAGGTTTCAGAGAATAACAAGATGAAACTATAAAGTGGAGAATGTCTGTGGTGTCTTTCTGTCGAACTTTGAGGTTTAGCTGTTAATTCTCCATTTGGGCAACTACTGGGAATTGGTGGATTGTTAATTGATGGTTATTCAGTGGATTTGAGATATGGTTAAGCGTCGAAGTTTCAAATTCAGGGGAAGAGGCAGAGAAATTTATCATTGTTCAGGATTGATTGGGAATTTGAGGGAAGCGGCGGTTCACGGAGAGGAAATTTTTGTAGCGAAAATGTTTAAACCGCTTTTGTTCGTTTTCAAAGAATAAAACGTAAAATAACTTTTGAATTTTATATTTATCAGCGTATGTGGCTGACAAGTAAGACAAATTTTTGGAAATATCTGTAGTTTTCAGAGAATAACAAGATGAAACGATAATGTGGAGAATGCCCTTTTTGTTGATTCCAAGAAGTTGATCTGAATTGGAGAAAATTTGGTGCTTAAATTGACGATTTTTTCGTTCTGAAATTAAGAATCAGTGATTTTCTGAAATTCGCTTCCATTTTTAGTCGCAATGATTTTGTTCAGTAGTTGAATTAGTCTCGGCGTTAAATGGGCCTGTTTAAATATAAACCTTGAATTAAAAAAGTGTTGATAATCATTGTTATAAATATTCCTTCTGAAATTGAGTGAAAAGTTTCTTATTCTAAAGACAACTATGTAAGAACCAAGAGTCCTGAAATTATCAATGTTTTTTTTCAATTGTCAATTATCGAATTGCAATCCGAATTTCCATTAAACTCGCCGAAAATGATCTGCACAAATACGAAGTTTTTACCTGAAATATTGTAATTTTACTTGATCTTAGTACAAAAAATAGTCTTCCACACAAATATTGTCATTTTTGTTGAAAATATCATGGTTTTTTACCAAAATTATTGCATTTTTCACTAGAGTTCTGGTCAAAAACCATCAAAGCCCCATAATTTTGAACATAAACTGCTCCATGTAATTTCTCCATAAAGACCCCGATCGCAATTGCATATGAAAACGTCTCTAAATACTTCAAAATTTAATTTAAAATTTGCACCAAAATTTCACATCATTCCTGAGAGGAGGGATAATGTTGTTTTTGTTCCGGTATTTACACTCCGGAATATCGTCTCCTTCCTCATATCTTATCACGTGAAAAGTAAACATATCGTACGTATCCGCGTAATCTTATCTTCAAGTTCAATATCAAGGGAGAATGTGTCGTTGGAATTTTCATCCAGAGAGTCAGAAATTTCCATTTAACTTGAAGCATTGAACCTCTCCTCTTTCATTATATTTTACCGAGTTACCGGAAGAGACCGGAAAATCTGGCTCCCACCGAGTTCACGTGTATTCCTCGTGATAAGAACCCGTGTATTTTCGTGTTTGAGTATTGTTTGAGTATTGTATCGACAGGCCGATACTCCTGAGCTCACAATTAAGCTCACTCACGTTATTTACGACTTTTATTTCATTTTATGTTTTGTTTCATCAAGTTGAATTTTAAGACACTAATTCGGTTTGTTGTTTAATGGCTTCTGCAGTTTGTTTATACGATCCTGAATGGATTCTGCTTCTGCAGTTTGTTTATACGATCTTGACGTCTTTGTTCGCTATGAAGTACATTTTTTTAAATACACAGAGAAAAATTTTTTAGAAAAATTCTGGTGTTAGCATGGGAAAAGAGGCGCAAACTGACGGCCAGGGAAAAATTGCTGTGTTGGCAGTAGAAATTTTAATGGGGAAAACGTGAATTTTTCTCCGTAATTCTGTGAAAATTTCACAGAAATCCCCCGAAATTTCACCAGAAATACCAAGAAATTTTACCTTAACAGCACTAGAGTTTTTCACAGCCGGTAGATTGTGATTTTTTCCAGTACTCGTACTAGAATTTTTCTAGAAAATTTCTCTCCGTATAGTTTGAATGGTTTACCGTCCAGGTGAAAAATCTATTTTTTTTCTTTCATTAAATCTTGCGATTGTTCGTCTTATTACCAAGTGCACACTGATTTTGGAGGTTATCTTACGACAAGTAATGGCTGGAATTATTTATTTATATTTTTGTTTGAAATTTCATCTTCCAGAGCCTGATGAAGCTAAAATAATTTAGCAAAACGTCGCACTATGACAATTATTATTTACGTAATTATTTCTACGTATTATTTTTACGTAATTATTTTCACGTATAATTTTTACGTAATTATTCCAATATCCCCTGACCTTTTGAATATTGATTAATATCATGGAGATGAGAATAATCATTTATTTTTCCAAATTCATTCATTTGAATGATAACAATATTTTTAGTCAAAATGCGTGTTTGAAATGTTATTTTGATTTGATAAGAATTTATGTACCAAGTTAAACTGATTAAGTTTGAGTTGAACGAAAGATATGATTAGATTCACTTGAGTATTCCGCAGGGGAGAATTGATTTGAAAAATTGACTAAGTTGAGCATTTGATGTGCCCAGACGGACCACTGGGCGAAGACTTCGTTTTGGTTTTCAAAGTGTTGCTGTGTTGCTGTGATTGAACCCGGGAAGTACTCTAACGTTACAATTTGCATAAACAGTGGAATTAACTGTTACAGACGCATGGAATTCGTTATAATTAACGTCTTCAAGTGATATTTTTAAATCACTGCTGAATGATTTATACATTGAGTTTTTAATAATCCGTTTCGACGGAACAAGTATTATATGCTCGCTCGGAGGACTCACGGGGCTTTTATCTTTACGATTCTGGAGAGAAAGAGAGAGAGAGACAGATGCCCGAGGGGCTGTTGACTGCTATAGGAAATAAACTATATATCACTGTGACTGGGATTGTTGATACTGGATGCACTTTTTATGTCAATCTATTCTTCATGATAAAAATGATAAGATAAACCTATCAATTGATCATTCCCTCCTCGAATTTACATTCAATGAATTTTCTATTAACGAATAAAATCCCCTCCCTTCTCTCTGCCTGATTTAATAGAAGATTAAACGAGGCTTTTTCGTCCCGAGTCTTGAGATTCTCATGAAAATCTCGAGACAAAAGGCCTTTAGCTCTTAAAAGGTGTTGTTAAACCCCTCTCTCCTCTCTACCTCACTACTGTAAAACACCGTACCCCACCTAGAGCGCTTGGTTTTAATTAAACTCATAAATCAATGTCAATTAGTCTACCTTCTTGGACTCCCTTCCCCCCACCGTCACCTCCCGCAACTCTAGTTATTAATTATAATTAATAATTAATAATAATGTAATTAATTATGAGAGGAATCTTCGTGAGCGACACCTGACACTTCTATTTTTTCTCGCACAGAAATTTGACGAAAATTGAATAATTAAATTTTTACGTGAGATTTCTCCGGTGATATGATTCCCTCACATTTTAATCGTGATGAATAATCTAAAGTATTATAAGAAATTATGGAGAAAATATTCTTCGATGATATTTGAAAGATTGATTCTTTCTCCAACAAATACCAACGAAAATTTAATAGTTGAATTTCTCTTGTGAAATGTTTCGCTGCTTCAATCTTCTTATTTTTCAATTATCATGAGGAATTCATGTAAAGATCATCAATTTTGTGTGGTATCACCTCGTCTGACGTCTGATAGATCTGTTTTTCTCTGACAAGAATCACCAGAAAATTAAGTTGAATCCGTTCCACGAGATTTTCCTACAGATCTGGTTTCGTCTCTTCTTATTATTATTAAAGTAACGATTCTTGCAGTCTCCAAACTCTGTGGATAATTGCTCGGATAATTGAATGATAGTAGAATTGATTATTGGAAATACATCTGCTCAATCGACATTTGACATTTCTATTTTGTCTTTCGGCAAAATAAATGAAAAAATCGACGATTAAATTACTTTCATGAGATGTTCCTATCGATCTGGTTTCGTTTGTTCTGATCATCTTTAAACTAATTTTTCCGACAATCGACAATCGAAACAAATCATTAAATGATAAGATATCGTTTTTTGATTATGAGAGCAATTTCTTGAATGAAAACACAATTTCATTCGCCTCACGAATGTTTTTGTTGATATTACTTTTAAATATTATCCACTCAATAATTCCCTTATAACAAAAATAAAAAAAATTATTATTACATTTTCTTTGCAAGATGTCTTGTTGATATATTCCTTTCACGTTCGATTTCAATTGACAAGTAATATCCACTGAATGAATTATAAAATAAATCTTCTCAGACGACACCTGCCATTTCTATTCTTGCATTAACAAAATTAACAAAAAACCAATGACTAAATCTCTCGTGAGATGTTCCTATTGATCTGATTTCGCTCCTTCTGATCATCATTAAACTAATTTTCTCCACCAATCATTAATCAAAACAAATCATTAAATGCCGAAATAATTAATTACAAGAGCAACTGCTTCAAACACCTCCTTACATTCTTATTACTTCTTAAAAAAATTGGAAAAAAACGAAATTTTATTTCCCTCGGGATTTTTTTTAATCGATCCGATTTCATTCATTCTAAATACTATTTACTTAGTAATTCCCTCATTCCTCAGCGATAATTAATTATCCATACAGAATAACCCAATTTATTACGATTTCCGTTGTTTCCCCACAAAAATTGACAAAAAAATTGATTTAAACTTCCATTAGAAACTCCCTTATAGACATACTCCCCTCCCGTTCCATTATAATTGACAATTAACATCCACTAAATGAATTATAAGACAAATCTCTTTGAGCGCTCCATTCCCTCCCCGAAAAATCACCGAAAAATCCAAATTGAGTGCTTTCAAACCGAAGAGTTCTTCATTAATCAATTTTTTATCATCCTTTAATTAATGACAAATAATGTTTTCCCCACTAAAAATTATCGAGTACGAATAAATTTAATGGTACGTAGGTTATTCGGTTGTCTTTGGGACGGCGAAGGGTCTCGGGACCCCGTGTGAGCAGGTGGTCGTCGGGCGTTGGGGGGT
>NW_021680464.1:661263-664768 GCF_001412515.2 Diachasma alloeum | reverse complement strand
GGGCGGGGGGGGGGGGGGGGGGGGGGGGGGGGGGGGGGGGGGGGGGGGGGGGGGTGAACGAAGGGGGCCAACTCGACCGACCGGTTTACATGGCGGATCCACAGGGATAATTCCCTCTCGCTCGCTCCCTCCAGCCTCCCCCCTTCAATACCCGAGAGTGATAGCGAAAGACTCGAGAGGGGTGAGGTGGTGATACTCCGGTGGAGGTATGGGAGCCGCGGAATCGAGCGGATGATACTTCTGGCTCTTTTGCCTCGTCCCAACGTCGCGCCAAATAAATATACATTGCCACGTTATACGTCGAGTTTTTATGTTGGTGAGAAAATCGTAAATACACACTTTTAAATTTAACAGAAGTCCCATTCCCCCGGAAAAAAATTGCATAATGAAAGTTTAATTCCAGTGAATTAAAACGAATGAAAAAAAAAGTTGTCGCTTTTGTAATTTTTGCTGTGGAGACATTTTTGAAAATTAGCTTTTTGATTTTATGAACGGGTGGTGGTTGGGGATGAGCGGAAGGATTTAAATTGAAGCAATAAAACCATGGAATTCGCGAGCAACAAAATAACTGGGAAAATTAAATGCCAGAGATTTCAGTTGAATTCTGCAGATCAGAATCGATAAGATGTCTCGATGTATCCTCATCTTATTCTACATCTGGTTTCTCCTTGTCGCTCGGCGCCATTCCGGTTCCTACCCCGCAGTCCCATCGGTTTATCGGCGACGAGACCGAGTGACTGTTTCCCTTTAAGGGATTTCTGCCCTTTTTTTGTCCCCTTGTCTATCACAATCGTCACATCCCACTCGTGTCCCATTAATTATTTTCGGAGAAGTAACAATTCCTAGCTCTTAACGAGAAAGGAAAGGGACTGAATTGATGTTGACTTTAATTTCTTCATTTTCTCCAGTAGAAAATTGATGAAGATTGAATCATCAAATTTCTCGTGTAGAACTGCATTCAATTTATTCAATTTAATTCAATTTATTTGATTAATTTAATTATTTTCCATTTAATTATTAATAATCTTCTTTGACGACATCTGACATTCAATTTTTTTCCACAAAAATTAACAGAAAACTCAATTCGATTCCTCTGACGATATTTTTCCTCCCATCTGATTGCTTGATTCATCAAGTTTGATAAAAAATTAATTGCAATTCAGATAATTATGAGCAAAATTACCTCAAATGATACTTGAGACACTTATTTTTCTTCCACATTTGGAAAAATTATTGTTCAGCACCGGAAAAATTATTGGGGGCACCATAATTCTTCTGGTGCCGCACGAGAATTTTTCTGGGGCTATCCCATTGATTTCATCATTCTTGAATTATAATGGACTCTCTTCAACAGAATTCCCACCCTTTTGTTTACCCCCATGTCTATCACAATCGTTACATCCCATTAAGGTCCAATTAATTCTATTCAGAAGAATGAAAATTCATATCTCCTCCTAACGAGAAAGAAAAACGACTGAATAAAAGTTGACATTGAATGAGCGATGAATTGAAATCCTAGCGTGAAGGAGAAATAGGAGTAAGAGCAGAAGAATAAGGAGGGGGTGGGGAGAGTGGAGGGGACAAAATTGGAGAAAAGTTGCGCATCACCGAACGTTCGAGTGGCTGTTGGATGCAAAAGTGAGATAGTTGATATTGGCGGTTGTGAGAGGGATGGAAAAACTCTTGAGGGCGAAGAGCGGCGGGGGGGGGGGGGGGAGGGAAAAGGGAGGGAATGGAAAAAGGCAGGGAAATGGACGAGTCTTGTTGGGGTGGCTTGAAAGGGACGATAGAGTGAGAGGCTAAATCTTAAATAAAGTGATATGGAGTACTTTCGTATAAAAGCTCCATTTCCACAGCTCTCAAGCAAAGAGGGGTGCAAGGTACACGAGATGTTATATCCTCATACTTATTTACTGTGAATTATCCCATTCGATGTGGTCAGTAAAGCAAAACAGTAAATAACAAGAGTGAAGTAAAGAATTAGTAATTAATGGGATCGTATGTTTGTGAGTAAAAAATTACGTATTTCGATGCCTCGACAGGCGAGAAATTGAGAAGCTGATGGGGCGTATGGGGCTCTTGGAAAATTTATTGATTTCTATCGATTGAAATCTCACGTTGACTCGTATCAATTTATCTACTCGAAGTTCAGTTGACTGTTATGAATGAAAAATATGCAAGTAGTGGAGAGAACAAGAATAACAACAGTTGTTGTAAATAATTGGGTAAAAATAATGTTAATAGTTTCATGAGAGAGAAAAAGTGTGTGATGACTGCTGAAAAAATTTGTCTTATAATTCATTCAATGAATATTGATTGTCGACTGTCATTGAAACGTGAGGGGAATATGTCAATAAGTCATTTTGTAATAAAATGTGTTATTGATAAAATGGAAATAATAAATAGTGTTATGGATAATTAAATATAGCTGAAGAATAAGAGAATTATTGAGTGAATAATATTTAACATGAATGAAACCATACAAATATTCCAATTCCACAGAAATTCAGGGAATTTCTTCATTGAAAATTTAACATTCTGTTGAAAAATCACCGGAAACTGTAAATTTGAGTTCAAATATTCCAGGAAAATTAATAGAAAACGTGAAAATTCAGGTCGAAAAACCCATTTAGTCACGCTTATCGAAATATACTATTTCAATTTCGGTTCAACTTGAAAACTTCTTCACGTTAATTATTCTAATGAGAATGAAGCCGAGAGGAATCAAACATGGCGAATGTTACTCCTCCGGAGTGACCGAGGGGGGCTTATTATCGGTGGTTGCTTCGCAATCCACTCCCCAAGAAAGAGAGAGAAACCGATCGTAAACGTCGTTTTCGTGAAACGCCGTTTCTTAAATAACCCCCCCCCCCCTCCTGTGAATTTA
The DNA here is from genome assembly GCF_001412515.2 of Diachasma alloeum. Lineage (NCBI taxonomy): Eukaryota > Metazoa > Arthropoda > Insecta > Hymenoptera > Braconidae > Diachasma > Diachasma alloeum. The sequence goes on along the minus strand of NW_021680464.1, from coordinate 661,881 downwards.
TGTCCCTGTACCGTTTATCTTTCACCTTGGCACATTATCGGTATACCATTGACATGTGAACAGAGACAGTAAAATCGCGACGATTGAAGAGGAAGAGGACAAAAGCCCAAACACGGAGGAAATGTAAAAAAAAACACCGACAACAACGAGGAAAAATCCCTCTCCTTTATTTCAACCATCATTATTTTCTTATTTGCCTGTCTCTCCTACGTGTACTCTCACTCCGGTAAAATTGATATCTGTCAGCACGAATAACGCAGAGTCAACTGCGTCAAATTAAGAGAAAACGCACGACTCACGAAACGAATCATTAACGAGCTGCAGATGCGAGTCAGAAGCGTCGGTTATTAATTCCCGGTAACGACGACTTGAAGTGACACACCAAGCCCTCTTCAACGAGGGAAAAAGAAAGATAGGCGAGGGAGCGATGGGGAGGGGGGGGGGCAACAAGGACAGTGAATATATTTTGTGAATATATACTGTATGTATACAAGTGTATGGAGGATGCAGTTAACGTGAAAGTTTCCGTGCCAATTATTTTCCATTCCCTCTTTCATACTTGGTGTACTGGTTTCGCGGGAGGGGTTGGGGCTTTTTGGCGGGTGAGGGGTATGCGGC
>NW_021680464.1:588876-661207 GCF_001412515.2 Diachasma alloeum | reverse complement strand
GGAGGAGAGAAGTCTTTCTCGTAAAATTAACGAACGAACGGACAAGCATTACAAGTATATAAATGAGGTTTACATATGTGTGAGGGATAAATATGAGTCAATTTCAGTCACACTGGGGAATTAATTAGATGCGTTTCCTGCAGGGAAGAATTTTATAGCTAAAATGTTGGAAGTTAATAGAATTATTTAGACAAGGCAACAGTTTTACTACGGTTGTTTTGAATGAAATGGCGTTTTTGGATGGATTGAGTCTTCAGGTGACGTTTTGTATTCGTTTTAACTTAATCTTGGGTAGATATGAATAAACACATTCTTTTATTGTGCGCGGAGAGAATTCTAGAATTCCAGAATTTTAAGCAGCATAAAGACGAGAATTCGTTCATTTATTTGAGTTTCTAATCTAATATGAATATTATTTGAGTTTCTAATCTAATATGAATATTCAGTGGGAGTATGATAGAAATTTCATAACTTGATTGAATTTTCAGTGGAACATGAATATTCAAAAACGAAATGACATGAATTTTCAATTTTTCCCTGAATTTTTTAGATTTTTCTGAATTTTCACAGAATAATTGAACTGAAAAATCGAGTATTATATTAGTTTCCAGATCATTTGAACAGAAAATCAATGGAATATTTAATTTTTCATGATAAGGTTTCCTGACATTTTAGTGGAACTTGAACACGATAAAAATTTCTGGAATTTGGCACGGAAAATTCAGCCGAAAAGTTTGAGTACTGTGTCCAACGACATTGAATTTTCAGGGAAATCTGAGATTTCATGATTTTTAGGAAATTCTAGAATATATTTACCCGAATTTTCTGGTTTTCTATTCATTTTCAGTGAAAAATGGAACAGACTTACAGTTCTCTTTCATTTTTCCACGAAATTTTGAATATTCAATGACGGAATTCCTTGAAATTTCAGTGGTAATTAAATTTCAGACGAAAATTTTTAACAGTGTATGTATTCCTGGTCAGTTGCATCTGCAAATTTTTTGCGATGTACTTGATTTGTTCGGTAATCTTTTCCCCGTGTATTTATTCAAAAATAAAAATTACAGTAGAATCAAATGACCTTTCGTTTTGCATGAAGAACGATATTTTGTATTTTTATTCACTGAGTTGATAAAATTTTGGCGCACACTGAAGACACCACCGATCGATTTTCACCACTGGTGCAGATCCAAGTAAAATTAAATGGGTTTGGGTTTTAATTAGCAGTAAACAGTTTCCATTAAGTTCCCCCAACTGTAAATCACCCACACTTTACCCCTCTCTGTCTTCACTTTTATGGGGTATGTTCCGAGGCCCGGGGTTTCCGTTGTTTCAAATAACCTCTTTCGCATTGGTCGTCTCCCCCAACTCCCCCCCCCCTTCCCCCTCGCCATCCACGGCTAGACGCCATCTTCGTGCGAAAATAGGAAACGAAAACGAAAATGCTTCACTCTGGAGAAGAGGAATTGGGGGTATTGGCGGAGTAGTGGTACAAGAGATTGAAAAGGGCGCGAGAGGGGTGTACATTACATTTCAATTTAGTGCCGTCTGTCCTTCTCGGGGGGAGGAAGAGGCGAGGTGGTAAAAAAGAGGACGTAGGAGTGCAATACAACGTGAAGCACTTGGATATGGACCAGTGGCGATGGGTGAGAAAAAGTTTTTGAAACTGGAGAGAGTTGCTCCCGGAATTTTTTTGCTCATTCAGAGACCGAGAATGTACTAGTGAGTGGATTTACCATTGAAAGGGATAAAATTAGGTTGTTTTCAGAATTTTTGCCTGAATGTTTCGCGAGACGACAGGAATGCACGGTTTTTCAGCGTTGATTACACTGCTAGGGGAAAAGTGAAATTTCGTGAACGGGTGAGTGGTAATCTTCAAGAGTGCGGTATTGAATTTGATTTAAGGGAAACAAAATTATAAGATTGAAAATTTGGCAGAGAATGCTGTGCAATTTCAGATTTTTGAGGAGCACAGAAGCGAGAATTTCATGCTTTACTTGAATTTTCTATCAAAATATGAATATTCAGTGCTACATTACACTGAATTTACGATGAATAGAAAATTCAGGAGAATATTTACCCGAAATTACTTGATTTCTGGTAATTCTTCAGGAAATAGCGGAAGTAAAATTATTGATTTCCATTGATTTTTTCATTAAATTTTCAATTTTCAATTACTAAATTCCTTGCAAATTCAGTGGTGCTGTCACTTGGTAAAGATTTCCGATGAAAACAGTTATAACATTTGAAAATCCAAGAGCATATTTACTGGAGTTTTTATGATTTCTACTAACTTTCAGGGAATATTTGAACTGAAATTGACAATTCTTAATTAATTTTTCCCTGAAAGTCTGAATTTTCAATGACGAAATTCCTTGAAATTTCAGTGGAACTAAAATATGATCGAAATTTCCGAGAAGTGTAACGGAAATTTCAGCCAAAAATTTTTAACCATTTGTTTAAACAAATGTGAAATTCCATTGAATTTCCTCTAAAAAAATTTTTTTTTTTTTACGCTTTCTCAATCCCTCTATGGGGTTATAAGCACAACATAGAATAATTGAGAGACAAAAGAGAACACAGAGTAAGTACGTCATTTTACAGCATATGTACATGTATGTTCAATTTTGCTTAAATGCTAATTCAAGCAAAATTGAACGCAATGCTAATTGCATTATTAATTATTTTCTAATTTCATTTTTAACCAGAAATTAGAAAATAATTGATAATGCTTGAACATGAATGTCAGCTAGAAATGACTCAATATTGAACGGAAGAGAGCCAGCTTGAGCTTTTACAAGGTCTCCAATTAGTTTTCCCCTGCTTTCATCTAATCTAGAACATTGCCATAATATATGGTTCAAGTCTTGTGAGTTGTTCCTCTAAAATTTGATCTTTCATAATTTTTTTCCCCCAAATCGAATTTAATCACTAACTGTTCATGAAATTCCCCCTTTTTTCCAACAGCAAAAATCATTATTGACACGGGATATTCAACTGAGAATTGAATTCCACCCACTGTAACAACCAATACTTCACATACACCATTCGTTACACCATTATTATTCCCCCAAATTCATTCTCTAAAATCCCCAAAGGGAAAGGTCTTGACGAAAGGACTGAACACACTCATTTTTTCTCCTTCTAAAAAACAGAAAAAAAATATAAATACGCGAGCTAATGAAACATCACGAAACGAATACATTAGAAATTTCTAAGAAACTGCTTGGTCCGCATAACAATGGTGCATTTGTACTGGCTAAATTTCATATCACAAAAGGAGTGCTCAAACACACTCGAGGGAGAGTGAGGAGTCAGCCCACGCGTTATAAACCCAAGCCCACCTATTGCAGATTGGGTGCATACTCATTCAGCTGGAATGTTCCGATTTTTTCCCCCGGTTTTTTTCCCTCCACTCACCAGTGTGAAAAGGGCACGGTTTATTAATTCCATAAATACAATTCATTCATTACTCCAAACCCGATAATAAAATTTCCACCGGCTCATTTTATCTCTGTTTACTTCAACGAGTGAAGGAATAACAAAATAATGAGGATAATGTTGGGCTGTTGAAATGGACTCCATAATCTCCCTCTTCATCATCACGAAATAATAAAGAATGAGAGAAAAAAAAATATCGCCTCGTGGAAGATGGACATGAGGATGGATGCTGAAACCAAGATCGCCCCGAAGTTTTTCGTCTCCGTTGAAATAAGAACGAGACTCAGTATAAAATAAAATGAAAAGGCAAATGGAAGAAACGAAGAAGGGGTGGTCCTGTTAATAAGCATAATTAGGCGGAAATTGAATGGCCCTCGAATGCCGATTATTANGGGGGGGGGGGGGGGGGGGGGGGGGGGGGGGGGGGGGGGGGGGGGGGGGGGGGGGGGGGGGGGGGGGGGAAGATTATTTGTATGTGTGTGTCTCGCTCAGGCCAGAATTGCCCTTCGTCCTTGGAAATAACGATCGTGTGTATAACGAAACCCACCAGCAGCTCTTTCGGCATTCTCCGAAACTCCCCGCGTCTCCCTCCTTTCGCGAGCCCTCCTTCTCCTCCTCACCCTGCTTTCATCGCTTATTTCGTTTTCATGTTACCTTCCATGTATTATTTATTGGAACGGTAATGCCATTGGCGTGCCTCACGCTCAATTTAATGACATCGATATTGTAATTATGTTCATTAATTTCGCCTTGCGGTTGATTCTAATCCCTTGGATAATTAATTATTGATTTATTTTGGGGTGAGACAGTAGTGGATCGACTTAGTCGTTTCGTCGTTGTGGATTTTTGTTGGGAGATTGAGGGGAGAACGATTTAAGATGGGAATGGTTCCGAAGAAATGGGAAAAATCGATGTAATCGTGCGGCAGAACGGAAATGGGATTTAATTGCTGCTTGGTGTCGGGAATTTTGGACAGCGGCGAACACGATGTTTTGCATTAGTAATTGGGAATACTCAATGATTTTTAAAGTTCATTAAATGATGTGTGGTAAAAATTAGCTCAAAATACCGCGATATTTCTCTTTTTTATTTAAGTAAAAAGAATAGATATTCTCACGGTTAGGAAAGGAATGCATTTTCATGATCAAATGATAATTGATTAGAATTAATTGAAAATTCATCTTAATTCGGCGCTCAATATCCATAATATCGTCGAAAATTCAAATAGGTTGAGGATTTCTCATCTCAATGCTGTTTAAAAATCTGAAATTTCACTGAATTTTCAGTGAAACAAACTTTTCTAGCTCATATGATTGCAGTCTTCGAAAAATACTATTTGGACATCCGCACTGAGAGAAAAAATTAGATCTGGCGTAAGATTGTGGTTTCCTCTTGAAATTATCATTTGTTCCATGGAAATGATAAGTGTTTACTGGTCAAAGATATTCACTACTCAATAAAATTCACTTTTGCCCGCAAGTAAATTGATTCAACACGACAAAAGATCTCTTCAGGGGAACATAATTATTCGGCAGAAGTAATGTTTTGTCTCCGCACCGGAGTGCGTAAACTCTTTCTCTTTGACGCTCATCGTAATAAAAATTAAATTCTCTCCCTCCCCCCCCCGGCCCCTTATTTCATTATTAAAATTAAATCTTCGCGATAATAATCCAAGGGATCTCCCTCTCCCCCGCCCCCACTGGTTAATTTTTTCGAGTCTTATCCAAGCACACCCCCAACCCTGGGAGACTGCGGTTTTATCGGGTGTCGCCGCGGGTTATCCCTCGCTGTTGCCACAGAGGGCGAATCCGTGGGGAGGTATTGGGTTAGGAGACGCTCGAATGAGTAGAGGTCGGGGAGGGCACCGCCACCTGTTGGCAGGGCGACGTCTTAACCCCTCCCGCTCTCTCTTTCCCTTGAACGTATATCTCCTTACACCCTCGGTGAACCAAACCCGTCGTTTCCACTTTCGTTTTCCACTTACCTCTCTCGTCCCTCCGCTCTATTTTCACTCCTCTGATCTTCCGGATTTTTTGTGCTGTTTTTTCCTCCTTTCGCTTTTCTTCATCTTGTTTTTTCCCCTCGGTCTCGTTCCTTCTCTGGCTATTATCCGCAGTAGGAAAACTTTTCAAGCCTCGGGGAAGTCGATGCTCTCCGACTCAAACAAAGAGAGTATTGTTTACGACGTCTTTTGATTGAAACACCAGTGGACATTTAACCTCGGATATTTTTTTGGGGGCGGGGGGTGCAATGTAGGAACTAGTGTCTTCCAGACGTTTTAATTTAAGAGATTGCACGGAAAAAAATATACTTGTTTCAAGTATTTTTTATACTGGAATGGGGGATGGGTGATCAATTCGAGGACGATTATTTCGTATCAGCCCGTATGTACTAAGCGCTCTCAAGTGGAATCTAAGGGTCAGACACTAAGTGTGAGAATATAAGGATCAAAAAGTGGAGGTTACAAAATGAGGGTCGGAATATTAGAGTTAAAAACTGCGGGCCTGAATGTAAAGGTGAAGGAATGAGGGTCAGAATGTTAGGGTTAAAAAAAGAGGGTCAGAATATTAGGATAAAAAAAATTGGGGTCAGAATATAAAAGTAAAAAAAGTGGGTGTCAGGCAATGAGGGTCATATGAGGGCTAAAAACGGTGATCAAACATAATATATGACTTATATTTAGACCCTCATTGCCTGACACCTACTTTTTTTACTTTTATATTCTGACCCTAATGTTTTGACCCTTATATTCTGACACTTAGTGCCTGACCCTTATATTACACTTAAGGGGAGTTACTACAACCCGGCCTGATTCAAAAGAATCAACTTCGAATTGAAATACTCATCCCCCAATTGACTATAAAATATACTTAAATCATGAATCCAATTAAGACAAAAAAAACACAAGAAATCGTTGGTGACTTTTCAATTTGCTCAAGTTATAAATTTTTGAGAGGGTCGAAAGGGTGACGAGGGTAGGAGATGTCGAATGAATTTAAACATAGTAATATTATAAGATCAGAAGGGCGTAAAGACCTTCAGGAAAAATACTCATCAGTATTTTTCATCACGAAAATTCTTTTACACTTATTTCCCTAGCTTTCTTCAAATTCTGCTTCATGACCTCTATTTTTGACGTATGCAAAATTATCAATGAAAAAGTTATTATCTCTGTCTATTCGACATGATCCATCATCGTGAAAAAAATGAATAAACTAGAAAGGGGACTTAATTTCAGATTTTAGTTTTTCTAGTTAATTTTTGCGAGTGATCTCATTTTTTTATGTTGTGCACGGATGTGAATAATTTTATGAGAAGTATGTTTTACATGTGGTAATTCGTCGTAGGACATTATGCCACCATTAACATATGAAAATTCAAATTAACGACATCGGTAAAATTTTATTTTCCTAGCTCGCTTCAAAGTCTGCCTTATGACCGCTATGTTTAACGTAAATAAAATTACCAATAAATACATGATTGGCTCTTTCCATTCAACATGGTCGACCATTGAGAAAAAATGAATGAACTATTTGGAAAAACAAATGAGAATGCGATTTTATTCATTTTTTTGATGATGTGCACGAATGTGAATAATTTTATGGGGAGTATTTTTGATATATCTCGTGATTCTTCGTTGGACATTATGCCACCATTAACATATGAAAATACAAATTAATGATATTCGTAAAATTTTATGACAGTTAATACCGAAAAGTGACCGTAATGGGGATCGCGATGATGACCCGTTACGTGTTGCGCATAACGACGCCATTTGTGATATACTATGGTGTTGCCATTCGTTTGATGCCACCGACCTCGGTAATGGACCGGCAGTTCTTCAATGAATTCGGTAAATGACGTGCATCATGACAATTATTGATGTTGGTATCAAAGTTTGTCCAGTACAGGCGGATAATGCGGGGGAAATTCAGGGAAATTTTGATGAGGGGGATCGAAGTAGCGGAGAAATGCTGAAGAAATGATGGCTAATACAAATTATTTTTAAGGAAGGAGTACGAATTATTCAATAAAATGTGATTGCGACAATATGGAAATGTGCACGGAGCGAAATATTCAATAAAAATCACGTATCTTTTCCGTAATTCTCCAGCGAAAACTGGTTGTAGGAAATTTTATGGAACTGTCACGGAATTTTTCTAGAACGTTCCGTAATTTTTATCTGAATCTCCTGTGAAAAATTACGATACCGTCACCTAAATTTTCTGAGGCGATTCCGTAATCGGTGAGCGAATTGTGAGTTCCGTAATTTTTATTGAACATCTGTCCGTGTGATTGATTTAGTAAAAATTGCACTTTTTAATTTTTGAAAAAATTAAAAAATTTGGCATTGGCCTATGCGGTCAGTTGTTAACACATGCAGAGCATTACCAAATTGTTCATCAACTTATCGGTTAAATTTCATAAATTATTAATACAAACTACTCGCAATTTCCAAAAATTACATTTTTAAATCATTTCATCAATATTCCTTCAAAAGTAAACTTTCTAATTGTTTTTCAGATTTTTAAATGTTTTCTGACGGTTCAATATCGAGATACAAATTCAGACCTGCAAACTTCAAATAATAAAATCGTTGTAAAATATCCGAAAACTTGAAAAGAAAAAAGAAGAAAAGCATTTCACTGGAGAAAAAATAGCCAAAGTACTTGGATATCTTTAATAAAAATTAGAAAGAACTCCACCACGAATTTCAGCTAAAATTTTTTACCAGTGCAACATGCAATCCTTTGGCAGAATCTTAAACGAACAAAAAAAATTACAATAATAAACGATGTTCTCGTAAATTCCCTCTTTCCGTGCTGAAATCAACTGTTTGCACAATTCTTCAAAGAACCAAGTCCAGTGTCAAACAATAACCGGGCCTCATTAATTATCACATTGTTACTCCTGACAGGCATGAAAGAGCTCCTGAGTACTCAAGTGCATGAGACGTAGAAATAATTCAAACAGTAAGTCAGCGTCGAGCGTAAGTTGGTGGGGCCCACCATTGTCGATGGAAGAGGGCCTTTGTTGGTTTTTCATTCGTTTGGGTTTACAAGGGGGCCCCCGGGGCCCCACTCCAGAGCACATCAAACGTAAACCATTGAGACGCAACCGTGTGGAAGTATACTCATTTCTTTTTTCAACCTTCCACTGAAAATATCTCCGTGTAATCCGATCCCTTATAGCTGTTTCGTTCCTCTTTCATTCCGTCTTGCAACCGACTGACGAAGATCGAGGATTTCCTGGAGTTGTGCTGCTATTGCCTGGGCTGCCTCAACTTGGTGAATGATTATTTTTCAACTGGGTGATTAATCTTAATGGATTTTAGTCATTAGTTGTGGATTTTGGAATATTAAAACTTTGGAAATTGCTCATTATTTGGATGGAATTCAACAGGTGAAATTTGACAAAAAATATTCATTTTGCATTAGAAGTTTTTCAGATACAGATGAAGCATTTTTTATTCGGTAAGATTTTGATGAGACATCACTTTTTTAATTGTTCAACTTGTTAATGTTATCAAACAATTTGTAAATTATTAAATTAATCATCAATTTAATATGGAAATTCTGATTTATATTATTAATTAGTCATTGAATTGTGAACATACTTTTATGAAATTAACAATTATTAACTCAATAGTCAAATCATAATTCCTTATTATCAATTATTTTATTATTTTTCAAATTGCAATGAAGATAAGCAAACTCCAATTATTTTAAGATGTAATTTCTCTTAATATTAATAATCGAATGATTGATGCCGATCCCTGGATTCGAATTCTGAATATTTAAAACTCGTAAAATTGTTATGTTTTGTTCAATTGGGTCCAACAAATTTCAATGAAATCAACAACAAACTTAAAAATTCCAAAAATTCTCCAGTGAAAGAACTGGAATTTTTTTCATTATTTAAAAATGCAGCATTTCACAGTAAATTCCCCGAACTTCTTTGAATTTTTTTTTTCTACACAATTGTTTAATAATTAATTGTCAATCCTTATAGTAAATTCAATAAAAAAATTCCAAAAATCTCAGGATTTCTTTCATAACAGTTGAAACGACGCAGGTGTTCGCTGGTTTTGTCCAAGGGTTCGAGGGCTAGGTTCTACGATTATTTTACGAGCCACCTGGTTCCACTAGAAAATCCGTGGCCAGCATAAGCACGGTCCTATCGATTCCCCGAAAACTTTCGTGATTTACTACCCAACACCAAAAACCCATTATAAATCAAATAACCCAAGGATCCCCATTCTCTCCCCCACAGGTTCTTCATTTTCGAAAGGTGGATTTTATCCCTCCACTTTAAATTGCTTTTATGCTCGTCATAACACCAAGAGGTGTTAATAGGTTGCGTCATTGGTTGGGCAAACGTCGATTTCACTATGTGCAGTGTAGGAAGCCGACAGGGCACTAGCAACCTACTTAAACCACCCACACTGTGCATACAGTCTTGAGAAAACGGGATTCACAATAGTGAAACACTCTCACCTGGGCTGTCTGTGGCTGGTCGATCGCCGGGGGACGATAAGAAATTGCTTGGAAAATTGGCTTATTCCGTTTCGACGGACTGATCTTCACTTCCTGTTGTTGAGGCTGAGGATGTCACTGGGTTAAAATTAAATTTTTGACATATACGACGAAAAAAGGGACTTCCCAAGAGCTAGTCACTCCATGATCGGATGACTGAGAGAAAAGTTGGATAAAAATTATCTAGAAAATCGCGGCAAATTTTAGTATAGGAAAGGTAATGGTGGAAAGAAATTGTAATTCAGTGAAAAATACTTTTTGATTACTTGTGCGTAAAGTGAAATTTTACACATGCTCCGCCTGCGCAAAATGGCACTTTCTCACAATTTTATGAAAAATAGGGTTAGATAATAGTGAGAAAAGTGTTCTTTGATGATTGAAAGGGTCATTCGCCTGCAGCGAGCGCTACACATTTGCATTCACACATTTGGATTCAATTTCAAATGAAAACGTTCATTAAATTTCTCTTGAAAATTCAAGAAAATTGGGTTTTTTATGTTGAAGAATCATTGATTTTCCAATGAAAGCTTGAATTTCCAAACTCATTGTGAAAATTGAACATCACACACAATTTCATTTTCAATAGATTGAAAACTCAACGAAGTTATTGCCGCAATTTTCAGAATTTTCAAGGTTTTTCAATGCTGTATGGACCTGAAAATCAGGGATTACCTAAATATTCAAGAAATTAACTGATTTGTCAATGAAGAATTGTACAGAAATTTCATGTAGCTTTGTCATTGTTAAAAATTTCAAGCTTTTTCATTTGAAATTTCAAGAGTAATTTTCTAACAGTGTACTATGCTCTTCACTTTTCCTTGTCCAGGGATGGGTATCCCTTCCCCAAACTCGTACAAGTGGAAATCACTAGGGAAAAATGTTGTCCGGGCTGTTATTATGGGGTTTGTTTACTCGTGTGATTCATCAGCTCGACCCCAACTCCACACTAGGACGCAAAGTCAGATTTCCCTGCTGCGAAGCGAAGAGACGAAATAGTATATTGTCATACAAGTGAAAAAAAGTATTCGTAGATGAGTGTGAGGGTAACACCTGACAGGGTCTGTCATCACACTCGTAATGGTAAATTTTCTCGAGTCAACGGAGAAGAATCCACTATTCGTCTTGCACTTTTTGCCACGATACAGAGTGAACAAGACCTAGAAATGAATTCCGCTCTACGATTACTTGACTTCTCCGTGCATGACTTCGAAATTTGAGCCACTCTCCTCTAATAATTCACGAAAATAATGAATTTCTAAACATTATATTAGAAAACAAAAAGGCGATTACGTGATTTCTAATTGAATTCATCACAGTGTGACGCCATAATTCCAAGAGTCAGTAACTCCTCGGGAAAATTTCTGATAAACACAAATAATTATAATAGAAAATTCAGTTTCCAGTATTTTTTACTTTACATCAGCGGAAAAAACGAAACAAAAAATTGTGAATTTTCGTTTTCTCAAAAAATTGACTGACTGTTATAATATATCTCCTGGAATAGTAAAAATGTCATGCCAATTAAAAAAAAACTACCTGTTTCGCTCGAAAAAGAATGTAAATTATTATTCGTTATTGTCAATTAAATTTACAATTCCACTTTAATTCAGTAAAACGCAAAAATCAATTGCTGCATACATCATAATTGAATCGGATTAAACTCCAATAAAGTATAAATGTTTGATATTACACCTGCGTGCATCAGAAAGTTTGATCGATATCTCAATAGTGCCACACGCGGATCTCTCCGTTGCGCAGTTCGTGTTTTATAACGGAGTATTATAAACTGCTTCGTTAATTTCTCCACCCGGCAAGGTGATAGGCCGCTGCCCCCCTTCCTCTCCTCGGCTGGAATCGCCAAAAAACTTGGAATAACGGATACACGATGCTGGAAGCCTAATCACGAGAGTCGGATTCAACGAAACGCGCCGACCGAGTGTATGCGAAACACGTGGGCAGATCCGGACGGGCCAGATGCAACTCGCCCACGCGGTGAAAGTCACCGTGGCAATTGATTCAGTTGCAATAACGTTTCATAGATCTCGGGGCCATATCACTCACAGATTAATATCCAAATTTTTGAAGAGATTCGTGACAAGCGGAAAAATATAAATGAATGAGAATAAAAGTGGAACTGAAGAACGTGGAAATGAGTGGCGAGAGGGAAATATGAGTGGCGTTTGCAGGTGTGAAACTCAACGCACTTTGAATATTCAATGAACGAATGTTTATTTAAGAAAACCAAGGGCCTTTTTCGAGTGGACGAGGTACGACCAAGCGTTTTTAGTATCGCAAAATATTTATTCAATCCCAAAGGATAAAGAATACTCGTTCATCTTACTGGGGAGAAAAATATTCGCAAGTGCGAAATTTTAGTTGAAATGGAACAAAATCACTGATCATTCAATTTCAGAATTTAACTCCTAATTCATTTTTTTTTTAAATGTGCGAGATGCATATTTTTTTAAATAAAACTGAGTGGGCTGGTGGTTGTTGGAGAACGACGTAGTTAAGGGAAAGTGGGAAAGGTTCTGATGAACAATTTCCGAAAGAGATGAATATTAGGGATTGTGACAAAGTAAATAGAAAGAAGGTACAATATATTGAATATCTTTTCTGTTATTGAATATAGTAAATCATATCTTGATAGTAAAACTCTTGACTTGAATGCAAATATTTTTCGTGAACATAATGATGATTGATGATGCATTAATAATAATTAATGATCCTCTTTAAAAACACAAATTCTCAATTCATAAATTTTGAAAGAAAGAACAAAATTTTACTCTGATATAAAATCTTGATGAAAATTTAATGTAACCAACGATTGTTCTCATCTCCACGATATTAATCAATTTAAGAAAGCTCAGGGGATATTGGAGAAATGATTACAAACTTAATATAACGATTGTCGATCAACGATCACCAATGATACATTAAAAAATTATTTCAATTAATGACGCATTTAATTGATGATTGATAATTCTCTTAGAAAACGAAAATTCCATACTCATAATCCCCCTCAAAAGATCTATTTTTAACAATTATAAAATCGTAATTACAGCCAAACATAATGAGAATTCATTAAAGATACACAGCGAGAAAAGTTGGATAAAAATGACCTAGAAAATCGTGGAAAATTTTTCTGTACGACAGGTAATTGTGGAGCGAAATGTAATTCAATGAAAAAATCCCCGTTTGTGGAGAATATTTTACGTTTCACACCTGCAGAATATTTTTTCTTGCACCCAACTGAAGGTCATGCAGACGAATGAAAGTGAAACTTTACCGAACGCGTTCGGTAAAAAATTATTCTCCATTTCAGAAAAATTATACGGAATACTGAGCAATCATTCACGTTCACATGGGATGATTTTTTATGTAATGCAGAGTAAATTTCACAGTTTCCGGGCCAACGGGGAAAAATTCACTACTCTCTAACTTTTTTCTCCGTGTACACTTGAACAAATGTAAATTCATAACTTCTCAAACAAGAATAAATTATCGAGTATTTTAAGGCCAAATTATCGATTATGAAATCTTGACAAAAATCGAAAGTAAAAATCCTCCACCAATGATTCCCCCTCCCCCTCCCATTCCGTTGATGACGCATGAATAATGTCACAGTTACGGTTATGCGTATAATTTAATAACGAAAATATACCGCGCGCGGAATCCACCTAGACAACAGTGTAATTGCAAGGGATTTCTGCTATGTCACTGATTACTGCAGTGCCAATGTCCTCACCCCCTCCCCTCCAGCATTAGGATGACGATTAACGACAGCGTAATCGGTCATTACGTGGAATGACATGCGTTTTGCGTGAGACTGCTGGAAATATCTCCCCCTCCCCCCGCGGGTAGAAGTGGGGGTTAACTTCGTTAACGTTCCAGCAAACTCTGGACAGTGCACATCAGTGGAGAGTAATACTATATATTCCCATTGCCGGACGGGCATTCGTCTAGTTGGCAAAAGCGAAACCCTGGGTACACTCTCATTTGGCTCTCGCACGCGCTCGTTAACCCCATCGTTGGATACCTCTCACACCCCCCGTAACGTTTTTGCCACCCCATATATGCCGCACACGGCCTGCGGGTCACCACGATCCGCGCGATCGTTTTCCTCTCGTTAGTCGGATTTTCCATTCGACCACCTGCCGATAATTATTATCACTTCAACTGCAACTCGACTTTCCAATGTCCCGAATGGGGAATCTATTAGTTTACTGAGTTAGAAATTTTTGTGATTCTTATCAATTGGTTATATTGTCCATTGATGAGGTATACTGCTGGAGAAAGATTGAAATTTCATCTACAGACGGTTAGTAATTTTTAGGAGAGGGACATTGAATGCGTCTTGGGGAGGAAAACATCATGAAATTTCAAACTTCATTGGAAATTCAATGAAATTCTAAATTTTTTAGGAGCATTGAGATGAGAATTCCTCGAGGTATTTTAATTTTCGATGAAATGATGAGTATTTAGTGCCGAATTATGATGGATTTTCAATTAATTGACAATACAAGGATATCTTTACCAGAATTTTTTTGATTTTTATTAATTTCCAGGGAATGATTGAATTGAACTTTTCAGTTCTCATTGATTTTTCTGAACTTCTGAATTAAAAAAAGTGAAAGTCAACAGTTTTCATCTGATGAAAATTGGTGACATTAATTTTTCATTCTGGTTTTAGAAATATCTGTTGAGTGACAGTTCCACTGAAACTTGAGATTTCGTGATTTTTTGCCCCCGAAATCGAATTTAGTGTCGCTCTTTTGAAAAATAACAAAATAATCCATTAAATTTTTTTTTCGAACAGTATATTTGAAGAGTTGTCAAATGGAAAATATTCTTCTTGAGGGGAATCATTCCAATCTGAATTTTAAATTAATGTTATTTTTCAAAATCTTTCCAGATATTCAGTTTAGTACAATTTCAATAAATCAACACTTTTCAGTAGTATTTTCTGAGAAGATGACAGTAAATTTCATTTATGAGTAAAAAAAATACCGAAATTCCGAATTTCAGGGGAAAGTTTCAGTTTTTCAATGAATTTTCAATTAATTGAAGATTCAAGAATGTATTCATGTACATTTCCCTAATGTCTATAAATTTTCGTGGAGGATTGAACTGAAATATGACGTTTCCAGTGATTTTTAAAATCGAATCATGAACTCATCATTATGAAATTCCTTAAAATTCCGTTGAAACTGTCTAATAAAAATTTCTGAGAAATACACCGGAAATTTTAGCCACGAATTATCAAGACTACAGTTTATTACGAGAGGGGATTATAAAATTCAAGTATACATATCCTTTCCATGAAATTTCTTTCGAAAAATCCCAAAGGTGAAATTACAATAAAATTTCCTTGTATAAATTGTCCACATCATCAACTCCTCCAGTCATAAAAATCCTTTGTAATTCGTAAAATCTCCGTAAATAACCAAAATATCCTCATTAGTTAACAAAATTATATTGATTAATTCCCGGCTGTAAGTCCCGTAAAAATTTTCGCTGGTTCGCTCGAGAGTTCGACAAACAGCCCTTCAAACATTATTAATTAATTGCAATTCTACAACTCTCGCACACTCCCGACATTTTCCCAGTGTCCCATTAGAATATTAGTACAAATTAATGCACACATGTCATTAACGTAATGAGTCAACGGAAAGGTATGTCCCAACGGGTGTGCCCCTCATCTCTTTTTCGTACTGCTGGGAGTATCCTGTTTGTTCAGGGTGTCTCGAAAGCAATCACGAAATTGCCGGGTTTTCATTTTAAATTCAAGTGTATATTCTCCGGTTTGACATTGTCGAGGGTACTCCCTCTTTGTCTCTCCCCCTGGTTTCTCATTTGAGGGAAAAAGATGACAATTGTTTTGCGTCTTTGGGCTCTGAATAACGGGGACAATTTCAAGGGCCAATGGACCCACTAATAAAGTCCTACAGCTGTTAAATACTTGACCTTGGAGTCGGGTTCAGGGACAAGCAGCGAGTTTTCATGTAGAAAGAATTTTTTTATCCACAATATTTCAATTCAAGGATACAAAATAGTTACACGTGAAAAACGGGTCAATAAAAAATGCGGGGAAGGTGGCAGTTTTTTTAGTTTATAAATATTGTTTTTTTGGTAATTCTCGTGTTCCGACATTCATAATAACTGTTTATAAAGTACAGAAATTAATTCAGTAGCAAAGAGGTAAACCGGGTTAAGTCGATTTTGACTATTGACCAGTTTTCATTGAATATCTCGGACTCTAAGGAAGATAGCAATATTTTTGTCATAACCTTTTTTGCAGAGCTGATTGACAGCAACAACAAATGTGATTACGAAAATTTTGCTATCTCCCTTAGATTCGGAAATATTCCCCAAAAACTCAACTGGGAGATAGTTCGACTTAAACCGTTTTACCACTTCGCTACTGAATTATATGTAGAAAATTATAGAACGATTGTATAGTGTAAATGTATAAGCCAAGTATAAGATAATTATGGCAATACTGTAATCAATATATGAGAATAATCGGTGTAATAATCATAACGGAATTGGTGATATTTCTAAAAAACAACAGCAAGTCCCTTTTTTGAATTTTTTGAGAATGGAAAAATTCAAAAAGGCACTCAACGCTTAAAAATTCTGAAAAAATTAGAGTTTCTAGATCAATCCTTTTATTAAGCATTGGCGTTGTTCATTTTTTCTCGGGAAATTTGTTTAACTAAAAAAAAGAAACGTCGAACGGACAGAAAAGTGATACCGCGCCGTCCGGTGCGAGTGAGTCCGCGTCGACCGCTCAAGCGACAGTGTTGCTACATTCACTGCCGCGTTTGAATTGCGCGCGTAGAGCTAAGCGCCAACGTGACAACAGAGCGCTCGATTTAATCCAGCGCTGCTGCACTAACCGTGCGACAATTAAGAACAAAATGTCTTGGAAAAAGGGGATAGAAGTGTCTTAATTTCATAATGAATCAATCTGAAAATATGGGAATGATGATTTCCACCCTGGAACATAATTAAAAACTAATGCTTCAATTAAAAACTAATGTTGATTGAAAGCAAAATAAAATTATCAATAAAAAATAATGAATTCAAATTCGAAAATTAATCGTCATTGAACGGCCAATGTTTTCCTCGCCTCAACATCATCCGACATACCTCATACTCGTGTAATTAAGGAAGCCACCGCGATTAGGTATACAAGACGTCCATGAATATTTATCCACTCTGTCCTCCGATCGATCTCTCATCGCATTACATCAGAATAACCACGGAGTTGGAGAAAAAAGGCGATGAGAATGAAAGATGAATGTACGAATGCGAATGGTCACTCCAGCGACGCGTCCGTCGATGATTGGACATGGGCTTGAGGCAACCGGTCGCATCCAACTGGTGTAGCCCCCACTGGACATATAAATGTATGAATGTTGGGGCCATATATGTGAACGGTTTAACGATCGTGTCGTCGTGGCTAATGGACGCACAATTAACGCGGCCTGCATCTGCTATTCGATCCTCACGTCAAATGATGATAAATTAAATTGATTAGCTCGTTATGTGTTTGTGTATGCGCTCACGTGTCGAGGGGATGCTTGAGAAATTTCTAGATTTCATTTGGGTTGAGGCTTGCCGGTTGGTACAAGGGTTAATGAGGCTTTCGTCATCTTTTATGGCTAGGAATTTTTGAAAATTTTTGTCAACTGAAATTTCAAGGAATTTTGTCGTTGAACATTTAACATTTTGCAAAATCAATGGAAAGAGAAAGTGCAATCATTTCATAAAACCTAATAGATATCGGGGAAATTAAGGTGAATGTATTAAAAAAATTTAAATAATTGAAAATTCTGAGAATTGAGAATCATCAAATTCATCAATTTAATTGCGAGACAAAAATTTCAAAAAAATCATGAATATTTAGCGTCATTAAAATTGTAGTTCAAGGAGAATCGATAATTACTACAATAAGATCACTTCTTCCCAACAATTTTACCTCGGATCGACGAGTACATGCGCAGCAGTACAATTTTTCTTACGCTTCATTTCAAGAATTGACTGATTCATATCAAAATTTTCCGTAGTTATCTAGAATGTTTCCCCAATTTTTTAATAGGCCAAATTGTCTCTCCAACTTATCAACCCAGAAGAATTAAAAAAACCCAACATTTCATATTTATTTTAATGACCGTAGTTAGTGAAAATCATATTGTACCCTTCAAGTGGTGTTTCTCAAGATTCCTCAGCTGTAGATGAGACTCAAAAGGGCAAAAAACATTGTACAAATGATTATTCTCTCCCACGAGAAAACTTTATTCCCTCCGTTGGGTCGTTAAAATTGTTTCTCCATTAATGTACATGCGCGAGTCACCGAGTGACGACGAAGTTGAAATTTGAAAGAAAATTATAGCGAAAAAATAAGTTTGTTCCTCCCCCTCCCGTGAGAGTGAGTGAGTTTGAATTTTAGAGTTACCGAGATAACGAGGCACATTGCGAGTTATTTTCCCATTTCTCTCCCCCTCCAGCGACAAAATGTTCCTCCACAAAAGTTGGATAAATAAATTTAATGATTTATTTACGAGGAAAAACCCGGGGGAAAAAGTTTTATTTCATTAAAATGGAGTCTTATCCATTGAGTTTATCCCCCACCTCGGGGATGCCGAGGGGTGGCTTTTCACTCGGTGACAAATCCGCACAATTAACGCTTCTCTGACAATGCCAATACAATTCAACACCGGCCAGTGTGAACAAATTTTTTTACCACGCTCTCGTAATTCACACAAATTTATTTTGTCCACACGTACTCGAATAACAGTTCAATGCGAGGGGCGAGGGGAGTTGTTCAGCCACAGCAGCTGTTGGATTTGCGTTTTCACTGCAGGGCTAATGCATCATTATTTCCCATTTCGTGCGCATGCAACTGAGTTGGTCTTGTGGACGTAAGTTGAAATTTGAGCGAAGGAAAATTCAATTTATTTTCAGGATATATTTGTTTTCTTATTTTTAACGGAATTCGCCCGAGGACCTTCAGCTCGGTATTTACATTAGTATACAATGTATTGTTGATACGAAGGATATATTTAATAATTAATCTAAAATAATTTTTTGAGCTGACAAAATATTTTACTTATTAATGAGTGTAATTGTTGAAAATTTTCGGCTGAAATTTTCAATTAGTTGAGGAGTCAGTGTAATTTGGAATTGAATATTCATGTTTTCATTGAAAGTTTAAACAAATCGGGGAAGTGTCATCTTTCTGTTGTTAAAAAAAATACAATTCCATTGAGTTTTTCAGAGAAATTTCAAGTTTTTCTCAACAGTTGATTCTAGTGAAATTCCAATGAATTTCATTAAAAAAACTCACTATTTGATGATAAAATCTGTGGGAAATGTATCTTGGAGTCCAATTATTCCATGAAAATTGCTGAAAATCCAGAAAATTCTGGTGAATTTCTTTTGAAATATTTAATTAATTCGCCAATGTAATTAGCCATCAAATATTCACGTTTTCATTGAAAATTCAAGCAAAAATTTAAAATACCGCTCCACCCTCCCCTACCCAGAATTGCGGACTCACGCGAATAAAGCTTGTAACAACCAAAAAAAATCTCCCAACCTCTCACTTCCTGCTTGATTTGAAAGAACACCAACTAAAATACGTCCTAATGAAACTCGTAACCCTAAAACGCTCGAATTAACAAAAAAAAGTATAAAGAATGTAAAATTTATTTGATCATTTCTAACAAACTGGAAAGAGCTCAACAAGCAAAACGACAAAATCCGGTAAGAAAATTTTTCCACGAATGGCTGAAGTTCCTGCGGGAAGAAGCTTTACGTTCGTGTACCATTGCTTTCAGAATACATTCCCTTTTACCAAACTCCTTCCCCCCCCCCAACTGTTCCGCCATCCGCCCAAACATATTTGCATGAACATACACAAATATATAGAGCAATGCGAGATTTTGCAAGTATATGTATTGCGGCGAGAATGCCAGTGCGATTCGGTACGTAACGAACGTAAGCTGAGAACCAACAAATGTCGTAGCCGCTGGCGGGGCACAATATACAAGGCACAAAACCACTGCCGCAATACGCGAATAAGAAGCGGCGCGTCACGCTGGATTGCACTTTGTGAAAAGGCCTCGTCTACTCTCATTACGGTGAATGCGCGACACTCGGCCTGCACAGTCTCATAGTGAAATAGATAGAGGCCGGGGGAGGGGGATTTCTTGAGTGCTGTTGAGGAGTTGATGCTACTCAAGGAAATTCCAACAGGCTGTGTAAATTCTAATCGGATGAGGTACCAATGTTTCATTTAATGTTTCAATTAGAAGAAAAATTAGATTTTTTACCCCCCGTGTTACTTGATTATTGCATACAGTCCGTGAGTCAGCTGTATTTATATTTTTTTCAATCAAATAAAGCTTTTTGAAACACTTAAAATCCATTTTTTTTTATTTCTTATTTATTGAAGCATTTTTATTTATATAAATATATGGGTTTATTTATTTCCAACGAAAATAATGGTAGGATCTTTAGTTGATTCAAATAAGACATTTTTTTTATCGTGTCAGAATTTTTGGTTCGAAACATTCCCTTTTTATTCGTTAATCCCTAGATAATTGGTGAAATCGATGGATAAATTTCGATAAAAAATAACATTCTGCGTAAACACAAGATTGATTGAATAGAAATGTTACATACATTTTGCGCTAGATTCTAAAACTTTTTTTTTTGTAGAAAGTGTTTTTTTCATTTTAAACACATTTTTTCAGACTGTAAAATGAGATTTCCTGATCATTTGGCCAGGAGATTCTGCGCGGAGAGATATTCAATAAAAATTACGTATCTTTTCCGTAATTTCCGAGCGAAATGTGGTTGTTGGAAATTTTACGGAACTGTCACGGAATTTTTCCAGAGCGTTCCGTAATTTTTATCTGAATCTCCTGCGAAAAATTACCATACCGTCACTTAAATTTTCCGAGTCAATTCCGTAATCGGTGAGTGAATTGCGAGTTCCGTAATTTTTACTGAACATCTCTCTCCGTGTGGTAATTTAAGAAGACTCATTTTACCTCACCTTCCCGGATATAATTCTGAAATGAATTGTTTAATTTATATTATCAAAACGTTTTCAGTCACATAAATATGTGAGTTCATCACTTTTTCACGAAAATAACATTGTAATTTTTGTAATAAGTAATTTTTTTCGAATCTAGTCAGAATTTTTTTTAACATTCTCTTTTATAATTAAGAACATTTATTTTTTATCTATGATAAGCCTATCTCCAATGAATCCTTTCGTCAATTCCTAGGCAATTGATAAAATCGATGGCTCAATTTCGATAAAAAATAACATCCTCAGTAAACACACGATTAATTGAATAGAAATGTTATATACGTATTGCGTGATATTCCGAAACTTTGTTTTTTGCGGAAAGTGTTTTATCCAAATGAAAGATAAAGCCAATTGGGAATGCGTCAGTTTAGGAATGCCGGGGGGGAATGGTGGGGCGGACGAACCAGTATACGTTTTTACGGGGACGGCGAGAAAATGAAATTGGACCTTTATACCCCAGCCTCCCCGCATGGCGAAAGAGCGTGGAATGGGGGAGGTTTGGAGAGGGATTGAAATAAATCTGACAAAAATATGTGTTTGACAGATATTGGTGAGCATCGATCCAAGTTATACTCAAACCGCTATTCTCCCCAATTCAACATTCCTATCTGTTCTCTTTTATTGTACATGTTGTGCTTCATTGCCGGTAGTACCTTTTCGTCTATTTCTCACGTTGCTTTTGGATCTCTCTGTCCCTCTTCGGAATTACCATATTTGATCGGCGGGTGGGGGGATAGGGGGTGGGGACTGTAACAGATGTTACCGAAATCTGCCCTTGATTATACCTTCAATATCTTCAACACTATGAACTGATAAACTGATAATAGAAATAGTTTTGGTTCTAAATTCAACACAATCTTTGTTTTTTACAGAATTTTAAACGAAAAAAACATGAAATTTTGTATTCCACAGAGAATTTTATGAAATTCCAAATTTTTGGGGAGTAGTGGGACGAGAATCACTCAGATTATCTGAATCTTCAATGAAAATATTAGTAGTCAGCACCAAATTACTCTCAATTTTTAATTAATTAAAAGAAAAATATTGAAGAATATATTTACCGGGAAGTTCAGATTGCTGTATGAGATTCAAGAAGTGTTTATATCGTTCAAAAATCGAAAATAAGCAATTTTAAAACATGGAAACTCTAGAGAGAAGAATAAAATTGTTATATATTATTATTCCATATAAATATAATGATTAAGAATCATATTTTCATTTTCATATTTCCTCCGAACTCTTAGAAGGAAATTCAAATTTCAATGACTTCCCAATAGAATTTTGTATTTTTCAGTAGCAGCAGGACGAGAATTCCGCAACTTACTTGAATTTTCAATAAAATCCATATTCCGTGCGAAATTGCGCATGATTTTCAATCAATTAACAATTCAAGAATATTACCTGAATTTTCCTGATTTCTATTAATCCTTATGAAATAATTGAACAGAAATTCATGAATGCATTAACTATGACATTGAAAAAATAAAGTAATAATATATTTTATTTTTATTTTTTTTATTATATTATATTATTTTACTTATTTTGTATTTATTGTATTTTGAAAAAAATAAACAAAAATGAATAAATAAATGCATAGTTAATGCATTGATGAATTAACGCATGCATAGTTAATTCATAAATGCATTAACTATGCAGTTTCTATGACATTGTCAATTTTCGATAACGAAAATCCTTGAAATTCCCGTGAAACTGTCACTTGATAAACATGTGCAAGAATTGCATCGGAAATTTCATCCAAAAATTGTTTTTGAAACAGTCATTATCGACTTCTCCGACTGCTCCCCCAGAAATCCAAATCTCGCAGTAACCGACATCTTCTGAAGAGACATTCACCATAAGACACCAGAGAGTGGCTTCTCTCAGTGCGAGAACGCGCGCCATGCGATATTGCGAATTCTATGGTTTTCGTATTACGGCCGTTCGGGTGAGTTCAATTTCGTACGCGGATACGTTTTACGTGTTCGCGTGATACCCCGAGCCCTCTTGCCTCGCTCCTCTCCCAGCAGAGCGACAAGGACGGCTAGTGAGGTGCCTATGTCTGGGTGTCTGTTGAACGAAGGGCTGGTGAGACAGAAAAGTTGATGGCGGAAAGAAGCATCAACCCCTCTTACCACCGGTGGATAGAGTATAAGCGGTGCGCCGTAAATTTCGTCCGACGCATTTTACACGTTACGGAGGGGCGAAGGGGCTTTGTAATCATGTGTGAGGAGTGAGAAAGGGTGAACGTTGAGGAAGAGAGTAAACGAGATTGGTTAGCGGCAATTCACTGTTCAAAATTCTCACTCCAAATTTCTGCTACAGTTTTCGGAAATTTTTATTAAGTGACATTTCAGTAGCGAAGTGGTAAAAGGAGATAAGTAATTTCAACTATTGACCAGTTTTCAATCAATATCTCGGAATCTAAGGGAGATGACGAAATTTTTGTTATAACCTTTTTCGTGGAGCCGATTAAGTACTACAACAAATGTAATTATGAAAATTTCGATATCTCCCTCAGATTCCGGGATATTGATTGAAAACTGGGCAATAGTCAAAATTAACTCATCTCCTTTTGCCACTTCGCTACTGATTTGATGTGAAAAGCAACGGAAACAGTAAATTTCAGTTCATTTATACGAATATGAATTAATAGAAATAAGGAAAATTCAGATGAATATAGTTTTGAATTTTCGCTAATGATTTCTCCAACTAAAAAAAAAGTATCCGGTATTTTCTATCGAACATTCGTATTTCATCATTTTTTTTAATAAATAATTTTCATGCAGGAATCCAATTACAGAATCAAATCATTAATATTCGATACTATTATATAACAACTCCTTCCAGCTAATTTACAGTTATGCATACGCAAAAACAAAAACTCTCTCATTTTTTCTGATTTTGCCAATGTTTTGTGGACTTCATGGCAGTTTATTTACCTGCGGAAGTTTTACAGAAAACACTAGTTGAACTATTTCACCTATTCCATGGAATGAATAAAATTTTTTAATCTCTCTATATTAGAAAAATCCAAATCGAGTTCTCGTGATAAAACTTTGGTACTCGAAATTAAGAATCCCAAAATTAAAGGCCACAAGGGTCAAAATAAGGGTCACGAGGATGAAAATAAGGGTCATGAAGGTCAGAATAAGGATCATGAGAGGCAGAATAAGTGTCATGAAGGTCAGAATACGGGTCTCAAAGGTCCGAATAGAGGTCATAAGGGTTAGAAAAAGGGTTTCGAGGGTCAGAGTAAGGTTTTCGAGGGTTACATATACAATAAGGGTCACGACCGTCAGAATAAGGGTCACAAGGATTAAATTGAGGGTACAAGTGTCAGAATGAGGGTCATGAGGGTCATATGGGGATCATACGGAAATCATATGGGCGTCTTATGGGGGTTGGCGAGCAGAGGACGCAGTCCCCTAGTATTCAATACGTAAAGATCGCCCCTCAAAATGATTTATTTGATTCAAATAAAATTTATCTCATTCAAATCAACTATTTTTCTGCACGCAACGAACCCTCATTTGTTACAATTAATTAGAAATCAGGGACAGCGAGTTAACAGTGACTCGACACATTGAACAGAATGTAACGTTAGACCTATCCCCAAACAGCCTCCGATACACTTCCACCAGAGCGTTTGTAAAACAAAGTAAACGTCTCGTTACCCCCGATATACTGCAAATCGAACACACGCGGATGAAAAAGTGGCGATAGTTATGACGGGTTATAGAGCCCTCCCAGTCTAGATGGCTAAACGTGGAGTGGGAATTTGGAGTTGGATGTATGTAGAGTTTGCGAATGCAGTGTCGTTTACGTCAGCAGGCGGAATATAATATCATACTCGTATATCATGTTAGAATAGTCGCTCAGAGGGGGGTAGGGGGGGGACTGCTTTTGTGTACCAAAGTAGAAGTGGGGTAAATCCGGAAAATTCCATTTGGATTACACCATGAAATGGCCCCACTGGAGCCAATAACCAAATCATAATTCCTCAGTTTTACACGAAAATGCAAAGAGCTGTATCGCAACCGAGTACGAGGGCTTCTGTGGGCGTCTCCCCACCGCCTTTAATACCAAAAAGATGAGACAGGAGGGAAAAAGGGCGTAAAGACGGAAAAGAGCCGGGTAGTTATGGGGTATATGAGGAAGAGTCGACGAGGGAAGGGGGAGACACTTTACTGCGCAAATTAAGGCAAAGTGGCAGTCAGTAATTTTATGTGGCCATATCAGCTACTGATATTGAATTTCCTTAGTCGCTTAATCCGAATACTCGTCGAGGTACGAGCGATCTCGCGAAATTGGAATCATTACTTTACGGGTCCCTCCGCGAAATTGAAAGAGAGGGAGAGGATTTTACAATGGCTTTACTCCACTGCATTCGCTTATATTTTTGGATTGAGGATGGAGCGCTTGGGGATGTGCAACGCAGTGTTTTGGGGAAGACACTTTGAGAAATTTTATAGATGCAGTGTACATTTAGTTCTACATTTAAGGCAATCTTCGTTTTTTGTGAAAGTGCATTCGAAATTTGGCTAAAAAGGAGGATTTTATTATGATATATTATTATTATAATATCAATGTCATTATTAATGATTATATTGTTCATAGCAAGCTTAAGAATGTATTCACTTGATTTTTCCTGATTGCTATAAATTTTTATGGATCAATTTAGCTGAAATTTACTATTTTTATTGACTTCTTCATCAAATTGTCAATTTTTGGTAACGAAATTCCTTAGAATTCTAGTGGAACTTTCAGTGGACAGAGATTTTCAACAGTTGTATGGTAAATTTCATAGATGCCATAGAGTTCTGGTTCTAAATTCAAAGCAATCGGTTTGTTTCTCAAAAATTTGAAACTAAATTTGGAAAGCACATAGGGAATCAAAAATAGAAAATCAGCAATTTCGTAAAAATGAAAGTCTAAAAAGAAGAATATAATAATAATCATATCTTAAATTGATATCATAATTTATTAATAATCATAGTTTTGCATCAGAAAATTGAAGTATGTATTTGCTTGAATTCTCCTGTTTTTTATGGAATAATTGAACAAAAATTTAGTTTTCATTGACTTCTTCATCAAATTGTGAATTTTCGATACCAAAATTCCTTGAAATTCCAGTGAAACATTCGCCTGATAGAATTCCCCAAGAATTGCATCGGAAATTTCAACCAAAAAGTGGTTTTGAAGCAGTCGTTATGAGCTTCACTGGCTGTTCCCCTCAGAAATCCGCAAAACTGGAATCATTACTTAACGGGTCCCTCCGCGAAATGGAAAGAGAGCGGAGGGTTCCACAATGGCTTTACTCCACTGCGCTCGCTTACATTTTTGAAATTAAGGATGGGGTAGTTGTGGATGTTGAACCCAGTACTTTGCGGATATTTTTGTTGTGGGGCAATGGCTGTCTTGGAGGGAAATGAACTCTGAGAAATTTCTCTGAGAAAGTTGCAACTGTCTACAAGCTTATCTTAACTGACTTCCTCACGTGAGAACTGAATTTTTCACTTTATCACCCCAATTTTCGCAAAATAATGGACGTTATGGGGGGAGGTCTGACTTTCTGGTAGGATTGGGTATTCTTGCAATTACAAAATTGCGAAAATTAGTCGTAAAAATGTTGGGACAGCCAGCACCCCTGAGGCACATGCTCATAAACTTGGAGCTCGAGAGCCGGGGGATATTCTGTCCAATCGTTGCATATTTTTTCGGCTTTTACGACCAATTATACCGCCGTGTCCGGTCCCAATGGCCCAGAGGCTGTCTACGTGCGCCTCACTCGAGGAAGTTTTCAACAAAAAGAAAATTGACCGACGATTTAGCGAGTTGAATGGTCAATCCACCAATGCAGGAACCAGACTGTAGGTGCGTGAACATGGTATTTAAGAAGTTACTGACATTTTTCAACCGCCCTTCCCCCCTCTGCATTGTATTTTTTCCTCCAAATTACACGAAAATTATAACATGAGGATAATTACGTGGCTAGCATCGGAGTGAAGGAGCATACCGAGATAGCCAAGTATTTTCGTTCACACTGTTGGAAAAAAATTTAAATTTCATAGTCAGTCGATTAGTAATGTTCAGGACAGTTGCATTGAATACAATTTAGGGGGAAAATCATGAAATTTGAGACTTGACTGAAAATTCCTCATTTCTCCTAATTTCCATAGGATAATTGAACTGAAATTTACAATTCTGATTGATTTTTCCATGAAATTCTAAATTTTCAGGGACGAAATTCTCTCAAATTTTTGTTGGACTAAAGTATGATGAAAATTTGGAAAAAGTGTACCGAAAATTTCAATCAAAAATATTTAACGGAGCATTTCAGATTAATAATCCTATTAATGATAACACTGATGGAATGATTCATTTGTTATTTATAGGTTTCGGTAAATATTAACGAATCGTACAGTCAAATATGAATAAATGTATACAATTTATTAATAGTTAACACTTTTGAACAATGTTAGCAATTTTTTACTGAAATTTGAGGTACGTTACTTGAAAATTTTCATACAGTGACATTTTTAGAAATATTTCAACGAATGTTCATTGTTGAAGATTCACAAATGGGTGAAAATATAAATGAAAACTAAATTTTCATTCAATTATTCCACGAAAATAAAGAGACATCAAGAAAATTCAGGTGCATCTATTCTTGCTTTGGCACTGGATGTTCATTTTTTTATTGGAAATTCAAGTAAGTTTGTGAATTCTCGTTTCCCTGTTGCTTAAAAATTTGGAATTGCGTTGAATTTCCACTATAATTTGAAAATCCATAATGTTTCCCCCATTAAATCAAATTTAATGTCGCTCGCCTGTAAATTATTACTAATCTGTCCATGACATTGTAAAATCTTTGTGTGAATCACAAATTTACATTACCTTTTAAATGTGCACTTGTGTTCACAACGGAATCCTCAATATTGTGAAATTCAATTGAATTTATCATCAAATGATTCATGAAATTTCTCATTCATCCTGAACATTCAACAAAATCAACTTTTGCAAATTGAGACAGCTTTTCAATTTCCTCAACTCATAATAAAAATTGAATATTCATTCAATCGAATGTCCAATAGATTGAAAATTCGGAAAAATTCTAGGGCCGTGACTATTCGCACCATTGCGTGAATCACTCCCGTACACTCCATACACTCCACGCATGCGTGAAGTTTGTGTGTTTCACGCAGCCGAATTTTCATACTGCTGTGTATTTCACGCAGTTGAAGTTTCATACTACTGTGTGTTTCACGCAGTTGAAGTTTTATACTACTGTGTGTTTCACGCAGTTGTATTTTTATACACCTGTGTGTTTCACGCAGTTGCATTTTGATACGCCTGTGTGTTTCACGCAGTTGAAGTTTTATACTACTGTGTGTTTCACGCAGTTGTATTTTTATACACCTGTGTGTTTCACGCAGTTGCATTTTGATACGCCTGTGTGTTTCACGCAGTTGAAGTTTTATACTACTGTGTGTTTCACGCAGTTGTATTTTTATACACCTGTGTGTTTCACGCAGTTGCATTTTGATACGCCTGTGTGTTTCACGCAGTTGAAGTTTTATACTACTGTGTGTTTCACGCAGTTGTATTTTTATACACCTGTGTGTTTCACGCAGTTGCATTTTGATACGCCTGTGTGTTTCACGCAGTTGAAGTTTTATACTACTGTGTGTTTCACGCAGTTGTATTTTTATACACCTGTGTGTTTCACGCAGTTGCATTTTGATACGCCTGTGTGTTTCACGCAGTTGAAGTTTTATACTACTGTGTGTTTCACGCAGTTGTATTTTTATACACCTGTGTGTTTCACGCAGTTGCATTTTGATACGCCTGTGTGTTTCACGCAGTTGAAGTTTTATACTACTGTGTGTTTCACGCAGTTGTATTTTTATACACCTGTGTGTTTCACGCAGTTGCATTTTGATACGCCTGTGTGTTTCACGCAGTTGAAGTTTTATACTACTGTGTGTTTCACGCAGTTGTATTTTTATACACCTGTGTGTTTCACGCAGTTGCATTTTGATACGCCTGTGTGTTTCACGCAGTTGAAGTTTTATACTACTGTGTGTTTCACGCAGTTGTATTTTTATACACCTGTGTGTTTCACGCAGTTGCATTTTGATACGCCTGTGTGTTTCACGCAGTTGAAGTTTTATACTACTGTGTGTTTCACGCAGTTGTATTTTTATACACCTGTGTGTTTCACGCAGTTGCATTTTGATACGCCTGTGTGTTTCACGCAGTTGAAGTTTTATACTACTGTGTGTTTCACGCAGTTGTATTTTTATACACCTGTGTGTTTCACGCAGTTGCATTTTGATACGCCTGTGTGTTTCACGCAGTTGAAGTTTTATACTACTGTGTGTTTCACGCAGTTGTATTTTTATACACCTGTGTGTTTCACGCAGTTGCATTTTGATACGCCTGTGTGTTTCACGCAGTTGAAGTTTTATACTACTGTGTGTTTCACGCAGTTGTATTTTTATACACCTGTGTGTTTCACGCAGTTGCATTTTGATACGCCTGTGTGTTTCACGCAGTTGAAGTTTTATACTACTGTGTGTTTCACGCAGTTGTATTTTTATACACCTGTGTGTTTCACGCAGTTGCATTTTGATACGCCTGTGTGTTTCACGCAGTTGAAGTTTTATACTACTGTGTGTTTCACGCAGTTGTATTTTTATACACCTGTGTGTTTCACGCAGTTGCATTTTGATACGCCTGTGTGTTTCACGCAGTTGAAGTTTTATACTACTGTGTGTTTCACGCAGTTGTATTTTTATACACCTGTGTGTTTCACGCAGTTGCATTTTGATACGCCTGTGTGTTTCACGCAGTTGAAGTTTTATACTACTGTGTGTTTCACGCAGTTGTATTTTTATACACCTGTGTGTTTCACGCAGTTGCATTTTGATACGCCTGTGTGTTTCACGCAGTTGAAGTTTTATACTACTGTGTGTTTCACGCAGTTGTATTTTTATACACCTGTGTGTTTCACGCAGTTGCATTTTGATACGCCTGTGTGTTTCACGCAGTTGAAGTTTTATACTACTGTGTGTTTCACGCAGTTGTATTTTTATACACCTGTGTGTTTCACGCAGTTGCATTTTGATACGCCTGTGTGTTTCACGCAGTTGAAGTTTTATACTACTGTGTGTTTCACGCAGTTGTATTTTTATACACCTGTGTGTTTCACGCAGTTGCATTTTGATACGCCTGTGTGTTTCACGCAGTTGAAGTTTTATACTACTGTGTGTTTCACGCAGTTGTATTTTTATACACCTGTGTGTTTCACGCAGTTGCATTTTGATACGCCTGTGTGTTTCACGCAGTTGAAGTTTTATACTACTGTGTGTTTCACGCAGTTGTATTTTTATACACCTGTGTGTTTCACGCAGTTGCATTTTGATACGCCTGTGTGTTTCACGCAGTTGAAGTTTTATACTACTGTGTGTTTCACGCAGTTGTATTTTTATACACCTGTGTGTTTCACGCAGTTGCATTTTGATACGCCTGTGTGTTTCACGCAGTTGAAGTTTTATACTACTGTGTGTTTCACGCA
This sequence comes from Diachasma alloeum, assembly GCF_001412515.2. NCBI lineage: Eukaryota > Metazoa > Arthropoda > Insecta > Hymenoptera > Braconidae > Diachasma > Diachasma alloeum. The sequence goes on along the minus strand of NW_021680464.1, from coordinate 630,540 downwards.
GTTGTATTTTTATACACCTGTGTGTTTCACGCAGTTGCATTTTGATACGCCTGTGTGTTTCACGCAGTTGAAGTTTTATACTACTGTGTGTTTCACGCAGTTGTATTTTTATACACCTGTGTGTTTCACGCAGTTGCATTTTGATACGCCTGTGTGTTTCACGCAGTTGAAGTTTTATACTACTGTGTGTTTCACGCAGTTGTATTTTTATACACCTGTGTGTTTCACGCAGTTGCATTTTGATACGCCTGTGTGTTTCACGCAGTTGAAGTTTTATACTACTGTGTGTTTCACGCAGTTGTATTTTTATACACCTGTGTGTTTCACGCAGTTGCATTTTGATACGCCTGTGTGTTTCACGCAGTTGAAGTTTTATACTACTGTGTGTTTCACGCAGTTGTATTTTTATACACCTGTGTGTTTCACGCAGTTGCATTTTGATACGCCTGTGTGTTTCACGCAGTTGAAGTTTTATACTACTGTGTGTTTCACGCAGTTGTATTTTTATACACCTGTGTGTTTCACGCAGTTGCATTTTGATACGCCTGTGTGTTTCACGCAGTTGAAGTTTTATACTACTGTGTGTTTCACGCAGTTGTATTTTTATACACCTGTGTGTTTCACGCAGTCGTATTCAGATACTCCTGTGTATTTCACACTCCTGTGTGTATAAACACACAGGTGTATAAAACTTCAACTGCGTGAAACACACAGTAGTATGAAACTTCAACTGCGTGAAATACACAGCAGTATGAAAATTCGGCTGCGTGAAACACACAAACTTCACGCATGCGTGGAGTGTATGGAGTGTACGGGAGTGATTCACGCAATGGTGCGAATAGTCACGGCCAAATTCTAGCCTGAAATTTTCCAAATTCCTATAATTTTGATATTCTACAATTCCACTATTATTAAAATATCAACTGATTCCTCAACCCCGAAATTAATCAACATTTCTACTCAAAATTTTGAGAATAACTTTTTAATAATATAATAAATAAAAATTAACTCCATTTTTAACACAATTATCATCAAAATATTGTGATTATCCTGAATTTAGTGATCGTGCTCTAGATCGGTTACCCAAACAACCGCTTCCCCCATCTCCCCCCCCCCCGAAAAAAAACTCCCCAATGTCTATTCGACACAATAAATTTATGGTTCCATTCATAGTTCCGCGCGTGCGGTACTACGCCTGGGTAAGGCATTACAATAAGTCCGCGGGCCGTTTAATAGAATAATTAAGGGTCCTCCAGTACATACGGCAGCTGATGCCTTTGCAGGCACGCTTGTGCGTATACATACACTACGATTGGTTCTTGCATTTCGTTGCGTGAGAGAGCTCCCGTCTGGCTGTACAATGTACACGTAGGGCAACTCCAGTACCACGTGAATGACGCAAATGGTAACCGACCCTTCTTGCCTCCTCCCTTTCCTCCCCCCATTATATTCATTGTGCCCCTACGGCACATCCCAAGATATGTATGGGGTAGCCGGGGAAATTAATTCATGGAAAAGTGGCTGAATTTCGCAATACGCTTGCGCATTGCAATGGAAAACTACCGCGGCAGACAGGGAAATTCGATTAATAGCTCAGAGAGGAGTTTTATTTTATTACATCGTCGTTGGGGTACTTGGAGTGATTCGAACTTCATTGCTCGCTGAGGAAAATTACTGTAATCGAGTTCGGCAATAAATTTTCGAGACTCCCACCCGCCCCTGCGTATACCACCACCATCCGCGGGATGAAGTACCTTGCTGCAGGTGGGCATTAGTACAGAATTACATGGGTAACTGCGGGGATGAATGTTATTACTTCGATAGGTGTCGGTAAAAAAAAATCATTTTTAAGGGAAAGAATTTTCTTCATCAATTGTTGAAGAGAGAAGTTCATTCGAGGTTTTTTTCATTCGAAAAACATTTCGAAAATTATTCAGTCTTCTAGAGAATTGTCGGATTTTGTGAATATTTTAAGGAAATTGTTCAGTTTCGTAGAAGATCGATTCATAACACTTTCCTTATTTTTTAATAATTATGGGTATTGATCGGGTCACTGCAAAAAGTGAAAGGGTGATTGATCGATGATTCAAAATTATTGATTGAATTTTTTTTCTATGTATCATCTATTTTTATAATAATTTTATAATTTATAAATACATGAAATTTAATACATTTGGAATTTGAAGGATGAAAAGGAGGCTTCTAGGAATGAAGTAATATGGAATAGTGAATAAAAGTATCTATTTTGTCCCGAGGTGATGAAAGGAACTGAGTTCTTTTTTTCTGTTTTCAAAGTGTCATTTATTCATTCTTTAAAAATCATGATCAGGAACCTCATGTCTTTCCTGAAAATGACTATTCCAATAAATTACTGTCCTAAAATTTCCTGATATGTAGACCATACTTACTTGAAAGCAGTAAATTATTTTCAATGCCTTAAGGATATTCAAGTATTTTGGCTATTAACTCTCCAATGAAATGCTTTTCTACTTTTGTAGTCTGAATTTGAACATTTTAAAAATGTGAAAAAAAAATAGAAAGTTTACTTTTCTAGAAAGATTGATGAAATAATTAACAAATTGCAATTTTTGAACATTACAAGTATTTTCCAGAAATACTTCATAAACACTCAATTTTTTACCACAAAAATCATGTGTTCGGAATCGCAACTAATTTATTCATACTCAAAATTGTACCAGAAACCGATTTCATGCCTAAAAAAATAAGGTTTCCGAAACTTTAAACAATATCAATTATTCATTTATAAACAACGAATGTTCAAAAAAAGAATTCTACGCAAAACGTAATTGAATGACGCTGGAAATCCATAATTTTTTTCAAACTTTTCTCACGCAATTTAATTGACAAATTCGATGATTGAAAATGCTCAGAATCATTCAGAATCTATAGTGTCTGTACCAAACTGTGAAAGATCCTTGCATATCCTTGAAGCACAAGACCTTTCTCTTGCCACGTGAGTCCAGATGCCTGTCAGAATTAAGCGATTGAAGAAAAATGTCTTCTCTCAAGTAAATCTGCTTCAGACAGAAATTTTTCTTCTCACTAATAAAACACCCAACATCTACATCACGACGTCACTATAATCCAGCCCCGCAGTAAGGTGCAAACCGCAGAATTCCAGCGGAAACAGTTATTTGCGGTGTTCGAGCCCCGACTTTGTCATCTCCACCCCAAGAAGAACAGCCCCCATATCTAGTGGTGAGAGTACTGCAAAACCCTCCTCCAGTCCGGGAGAATGCACGCAAGGACCTTCTCTCGTCTCTTAGAAGCACATGCATGTAAAGTCCCCTCTCCCTCCTTGTGTCTCTTCAGACCTCTCTCCCCACTTTCCTTCCACGAGAAGCCGTACAGTCAAGTGGACCCATCGCCGGAAACTCTCCTAATGACTAAACTTGCTAATTTCGACCAATTAGAGGCACCCAACTAACCATCCTCTTCACCACTGTCGTAGTCGTCGCCCGAATTTCGCTTTCTCTGATGCCTCAAGGCTTCCCACATTCAACTCCTTTACCTCCTGGGTACACCCCTCCCCGCCCCTCCACCTCCCCCTAAAGACCTCTGTTCTCCCTCAACTGCGCACCACCCGCATGCACACACACTCTAATGTGCTCAACATTTACCTTGACCAATTCCAGTAGCTTCGGGTAAAATTTTCTTTGACCAAGGGTTCCGCACTGCTGCACTCCCTAGTTATCCAGGCACACGCTTCGTATGTAGCAGACTTGCGTAAAGAGATGAATTGAATGACAATTTCAAATGCGCTGGAAAGTGGAATGAAATATGTTTACATTCGATGAAGCTGAAACTAGCGAAAGATTCGACAGCAGAAGATTTGTCTTAGGCGAATCTAGGGGCGTCCAAATGTTTTTAAGTAATGTACAAAGTCTTTCACACTTAAAAAACATTTGTACATATGATTATTTGACTCTCCTACACCTAAATATCCCTTAAATTGAATTTTCCGCTGACGAATATTCTGCTAATTTCAGCTTCATTTACATTCCATTCACTTGGACGGGGTTGCGGCTCTGGTTATTGTTTGATGAGCGTCGGACATTAAGAAGGTTCTTTTCGGGAGAGGGAGAGTCTCGAGTGCTAGAGCGGATGTGTAGGGAGTGATCATGAGTCGTTTGTAATTTCACATGAATTTTTTTGAGTGTAGTTAACGTTATATGGAAATGAAATTTGTTGTTCGAGATATTTCTTTGGAAAAGGGGTAAACAAATTTGCTGCCGACAAGAATGTGAAGGGAAATTTTCGGCTGTCGTTGTTCCAATTTTTATGTGTTTGGCATAGCTAATTTTTCTTTTTCATTTGTAATGTGAAACTCTAATTTGAAAGGAAACAGTGAATTTTCCAGACGTCTTTTGTGAGATTCCTAATTTGCATTGTCATTAATTTTCAAGGAAATGTCACTGATTTTCAGGGACACATCTCTAATTTCTTGAACACTATCACCAAATTCCAGTGATAGAAATCACTGATGAGCTGGTTTATTCTAGTCAGTGTCCGGTATCAGCACTAATTGGTGATAGATGTCTAAAAGTCAGTGGCATATCGCCGGAGATCAGTGACAAACTACGTGGAGAGAAATATTCAATAAAAGTTACGTATCTTTTCCGTAATTCCGGAGCGAAATGTGGTCGTGGGAAATTTTACGGAACTGTCACGGAATTTTTCCAGAGCGTTCCATAATTTTTATCTGAATTTCCTGTGCAAAATTGCGATACCGTCACTCAAATTTTCCGAGTCGATTCCGTAATCGGTGAGTGAATTGAGAGTTCCGTAATTTTTACTGAACATTTCTCTCCGTGCCTGAGATCCTCATAATTTTTCATCACTCAAAATAAGTTCTCTCAACGGACCCACCTCTGCGCATCCCCTCAAACAACTTTATCCCCATCAAACGCATATTTGGTGGAAGGTGTCTTTGTTAACTCGCTGCACCCATCGTAAAGTGGTCGTTCAATCAGTCCACAATGCATAGTTTATTGTTGTCGATTCCGTGGGTTTGCTCCACGCTCGCATCAGCATTGAAATTCCGAATCACAGGGCCAAGTCAATTAACATTTCAGCCATTTGCAACCCTCAATCTCATAACATTTTCTCCATCGACATTTATTCAACTGAATTATCTTACGTATTGACATGGTGATTGTGATAGTATCACTAGTTTAAAATGAAATGATGAAAACATATTTTAGATGAAGTTTCCGGTAAACTTCGTGGAAATTTTTATCAAGTGACTTCCACTGGAATTTCAAAAAAATTGGTCATTATAAATTTACGATTTGATGGCAAAATCAATAGAAACTGTAAATTTTACTCAAATTATTTCATGAAAATTAAGAGAAATCATGAAACTTCAGGCAAATATATTTTTGGATCTTTGATTTACTCAGCGCAATGTGTTTGTAGGAAATTTTACGGAACTATCATGTAATTTTTACCTAAAATCACGGAATTTTTCCTGAGCGTTTTGTCATTTTTACTATCTCCTGTGCAAAATTGCGATACTGTCACTTAAATTTTCCGAGTCGATTCCGTAATCGGTGAGCGAACTGTGAGTTCCGTAATGTTGACTGAACATTTCTCTCCGCGCAATGAATTTGAAAATTCTAAATAATCTACGGTGAAAAACCCAATTATCCTGAAATTCCAACCTGAATGCGAGATTCCATGAACGATTTGATCTCAAATTGAAGTCAAATTCCCCACCTTGAGAATTAGTGCAACAATTGCTTAATTTTCAAAAAAATTCCAACAGTGTAGGCTTCAAAAAGGATAATATTCTCCCCACTCAGCCCGCGAAATCTCGATACCACGAATACCCCGTGAGCTATCCCTCATTTGATTAAAATTGTCAGCAGCAGATGAAATCCATTAGATGTTGAACTCCTCTAGTCCAAATAGCCTGTGTAATACACACAGAGGCTAAATACACAAAAGTGGGGTAGATATAGAGGGCCCTCTCGTCAGCACGTGGCAGAATCGAGGCCAGGCATGGGTTTTGCCGGGGTTATACGAGTGTTCGTGCCATATTGAGTGTTGTGGTTGGTTTGAAGTTTCGGATGGTGTGTGGAGTTACAAGCTGCCACCGTACGATATTTATGGAAAGAGGTGGCAAAGGGGGTGGGGGGGTGGACCAGGGGTCGAACTCTCTCATCCCACCGACCCCCCTCCCCCCCTCCTGCCACCGGAGCCACCGCGACCCGTTTCAAACAGCGCACAAATAACACTTTTACACTTTGACTCTGTATTTCTCACCGTTTGTGTTATATTACTTTCGAAACACCGAGAGTGGGTGCCACAGGTCAGTCAGAGGGTATTTGACGCGTCACCTTAAAGGGCCGTTGCACACTGTGCATGGGTAAAATTCAATTTTCTGCTGTGACACCTTTGGCCATCTTAAATGTCACTCAAACGCTGTTATGTTTCCGTTAAAGTGACGCGCGGGAATGAGGATTGGAGGAATTGTTTTCGTTCGGGTGTAATAAAATTGTGTCACATAATTTAGCGGTCTAATCTAGCCGCATGAGTGCCACCCACAGTCGTAATTATCAGGGGGGGGGGGAATTACTTCGAGCTAATGACTTCAAAATAGTTTGTTGAGCTAAGAAAATTGGATATGAGCGGTTTGGAAAAAATGAAAATTCGGGTGTCGTGGGAAATTCAATTAAATTTCCATTTTTTGTGCAGCGAGAATTCCTCACATTACTTGAGTTCTCAAGAAAAACGTCATTATTCAGTACCAAATTACACTGCATACCTGAATTATTTTTAATTTCCATCAATTTTCATTTAATAATTGAACTGAAATTGTGAATTTTCAATGAAGATATTCCTTGAAATTCCGGAGAAACTGTGTCTTGTTGAAAATTTCAACGGAGTGTACCTGAAATTTCAGCCAAAAAGTTCTAACAATTCAACAATTAAAATTTCATGGTTATTTTAAATATAATTGAAGAGGAAAAATCTTAAAAATTCGAATTCTATTGAAAATTTACTGGAGTATACATAAGCTTTCAATCACAATACGAACAGTCAGTGTTAAATTACATTAAATACCAGAATTTTTCAAATGTCTATGAATTTTCTTCAAATAATTAAACTGAAATGCACACTTTCATCAATTTTTTCCGTGAAATTCTAGTTAAATTATCGTTTATTAAAAACTACCACGAGGAGTACCTGAAATTTCAGCCAAAAACTGATAACAGTCCACGAATTGTTTTCCTTTAAACACGATATAACCATACCCCATAATTTAACAGTCTAATCCAGCCACATGAGCGCCACCCCCGCGGCAATTACCAGACAAGGGGGGGGGGTATGACCCATTACCAAGAGCTTAAACACCAGAATGAGTGTCCACCTGATCGCCAACGCACTCAGAAGTTCAATGGACCGAGGGAGTGATTACAATGGAGGTTTTCCAACTGCTGCAGTCCTAAACTGGCAGAGTCCTTGACCAACGGGTATTAATGGACCGGAGATTTATGTCATATATGGTGGATGAAATTCCATCGTGGCATGAGCCCTCCCTCGATTCAGAGTCTCATGCACTGGCGCCCGTAGAAGACACCCCGATACACCGTAACCCACACATTCACCCAATGGTCAAGAGTTATGGGTGACTCTCTGGTCTGATATTCACTGTAACCCCATGCCTAGTCACCCATTTTACCCTCTCCCTTCGGTGCTGGGGTGTACTCTTTTGGTTAGCATCGAGCAGAGCCCGCTCTTTGCCCTGATGCGCCCGAGGCTCTCGTATAGTGGGCGCACTTAATTAAATACGTATTAAGGGCCTGAGTGTATTCCGATGTACCGATGTACCACTGGGGTACCGACTGAGTGTTTCACGTTTCATTTCTGCGTTGTGTGTTTCAACGGAATATTGCCCTGGCGAACCAGCGACACGCCGATGTATCTTTGGAGCTTTTACTGTGATTAAGGATTTTATGGCCCTCACATTGCGGTGTGGGGGGTTCCCTTTTTTCGGCAATGGAAGTGGATAGGTGAGGATGGGAGTGGGGTTATTGCACATAATTTTTGGGTTTTCAGGAAAATTTCAGGGAATTCAAGATTCTTTAATCAAGAGTATCTCAAATTTACTTGCGGAAGGGGATATTCTGGCGATTGGGGGTATCTAAGTCATTAAATGACATTAAAGAAGGGAATTTATATTGTGTTCCACGTCTTTGTGATGTCATAGGAAAATGATTGGGTGGGGTTTGGATGAGGTAGGGGGAACCGGGATTATTCTCAATAGGAATAGCCAGAAAATTTTTACTGAAAAAGAAATGGACAGTCCAGACCGGAGTTTGAACCTCGAGAGAAATTTTTCTTGTTTCAAGGATAAAGTTCTTGATCTGAAGAAATTCATATTTCTGGCGTGCTGTATCTTGAGAATAAGAAATTGTTCAAACAATTTCAAGAGAAGAACTTGTGGCTTTTAGTTTTGAAAATCAAGTTTTTTTAAGTGAAAAATGTTCTTGAAATAAGAACAGGTGAATTTTGGAATTAACAATCTTGTTTTTTTTTGAAAAATTTACGGGAATTTTGTATTTTGTAATGAAGAATATTTTAATTTGGTTTCAAAAAGAGGATTTTTTTTTGGTTCAGGATATCTGATGACTTTGGATATTCGCAGAGAAGAAATCTTTCTACTTTTCAGAACAAAGTTAATGATTTCAAGAAACTGATTGTTCTAGTCTGCAATATATTGAGAATAAGAATTTGTTCACACAATATCAAAAGGAAAATCTCGAACTTTCACTTTAAAAAATCTGATTATTTCAAGTGGAATATCTTCTTGCAATGAGAACAGGATAATTCGTGAATTAACAATAGGGAAATTCATAAATGGAAAAAATTTGCGTCATGATGTCGGATAATCTACTTTGATTATATCGATATAGAATCATCAATTTCAGAGACATTTAAAAAAGTACTTGAAACATGAGAAAATTGACCCTTGAACAGAAAAAATTACCAATTTAAAAACAAAAATGTTTTTAATTTTACAACATCAATTCTCTAAATGAAAATTGAAATTGAAATCCTTAAAATAACAAAAATTGTACAATTATACTAGATTTATGCACACATTATTGAAAATTAAAACTTTCAGTTCCGATTGTGAAGTGAAATCTTTTTACAAAAAATCAAAATGAAACAAACAGAGATTATATCGCAACATACTTCTCATATTCAAAGATCCTTATCAATAAATAGAAATCTTTATTCTCTGCTTTCTTTTTCTGTCTCAAATTCTCTTTCACAGTTCAAATAGATTCCATTATTTATCTATAAAAACGGAACGTTAAAGAAAGTATCCATAACTTTAACGATTAAAAATCATCAAGCCTAACACACGTTTTCAACTATAAAAAATTCATATGTTCTCTCAAACACATTCCATATCAAAATATTAATCAAATGTCCACAATTCAATTGCTACCCTTTTAAGAATTGTCTTCGCCTTATTATTATATTATTCATTAATTTTTATTCAAATAATGGATAATTATACGTCGATAAATAACTTTTGTTTGCCGTGGAAACAATGTCTTCATTTCTAGCGAATAAATTTCTTACTCGATTCAAATAAATTCTATTCAATTCATAAAAACTTTTTTTCGAAGTGAAAGCGAGCGGTTTCGCGCTGTCAAACTCACCGGCGAAAAAAAAGTACACGACGAAATCGCAATAACAATAACGAAGTATGCAAAGCATGAGTGAGGGGTAAGAAAATAGCCAAACTATAAAATGAAAATGCTTGGGAGTTGCTGAGTAACCTTCAGCTTCGTTTATCCTACGAAGCCAATTCTCACCGGTCAAGAGTCAGCCCTCTCCGCTATTTTTCCCCCCTTCATTTCAGTTTTGAAAGGTATATACACTTGTTTCTTGCGCCACGGTTATACCCTTTGTCTCAACCAAGTGTCGGGCCACGAGGGTTAACCCCCGGGATAATGCTCCACGGTGGAGTGACTGCAGTAGGTGCATTCCACACAACAAGCTAGTGAAAACGATAAAATGAAGCATTTTGTATCCTCTAATAACACTTTCAACTCCTTTGGCAGTGGCCGGCTGAGATTTGCTTTCTGCAATAAAACCGCGTCCCGAAGGTACGTCGCTCGCTGTTGAAGACGTTCACCAAGAGAAACCACCTCCAAGCGACTGGGATAATAGACGAAAAGAATAACTTAGCAAAAACTAAAACAGGTAGAAAACTCAGTTGCGAAATGAAAAATAAAAAATTGGAGTGAATCGGCCCTGGTAATGATAACTCTGGTGGGATAATGACTGGTTGAATGGCAGAAAAAATAAGCCGAATGAAAAAAAAAATTCCAGTGTAAGGGACACATAGTATTCCCAACCGAGCGAGAAACTCAGGGCTTTTGAAAATAATCTAATTATTAGTGAAAACGATTATAGTAATTATGCGGGTTCAGATGAGCGGGCTGAATCTCCGTTTGGTAAGCCCTATGGGCAACCTCTATTAACTTTATACGCCACAGTAGATGGATATCCCAAATGAAAAGGCGTACTCTTCCTCGATTATATGCTCATTCTCCTCTTAAATCTAATCTGGGATTTTTTACACTTCGGGGAATTACAGAAGAGTCGATTTCTCGGTTAATTTAGCTTTTTCGTGTTGATGGATGCAGAAGTTTTATTCGGGAGGAAACGAGATCATTAGATCAGTTGAGGAAAAGGTTTACTTCGCACTGATAGAACGGATTAGTTATTGTTAACGAATGGATTTTGGTTGAAGATTAGGGTCTATTCGGTTTCACCAAATGTTCATTCGTTAATAGTTAACGAATGTATATTTGAGGAGCCTTGTTTGACTTGACTTTCGCCATTCAAGTGAACCATTCGTTAACTATTAACGCATATTGAAATTTGTGAAATTTGTGATCGCACTTCAAACTCGACTTCTGCACGATGTGGCATAAAATAGTGTAGACCACTCGGGCATAAACTTCGTTTTCAACGAATGTGAATACAGATCTCGCCTTCGGCTCGGCCTGTAAACTTCACATTCGTCGAAAACGAAATTTGTGCCCTTGTACTTTAACCCCTCACGTACGGGGCCTTTCTGATACCAAGCCTACAACACGCTCACTACTCTTCGCATCCCATATTTTCTGATGAATGAAAAATTATAAATAAAATATATAATTGAAGCTACCGTATTCACCTTCCCAATGGTATTAGTCCGATTGTATTATCTGCCATAGTTTTAGAAATATTCAGTTTTGAAAAGAGCCGTGCGTTTTTGCATGGGTCGGTATGACATACCGAGCCCGTACGTGAGGGGCTAATGTACTATAAATATATTGTGAGGAAAAATTCTTCATCTGCATTTTTTATCATAAAAATTGTCTCACTCTTATTTTTCGGACTCTTCAAATTCTGTGACCGACCATTGAAGAAAAATAAATGAAGTATGTAGGAAAATAAATGACACACTCTAAGTTTGAAATAACAAATCCTCAAGTGAGACACCTAGAATGGCTAAATTGCACATCTCAATGTCTTTGCGATACTAAAACACAGATGTCTCAAAAAGGGGACAAAAGTGTCTTCATTTCAGACCTTAGTTTTCCTAGTAATTACACTTCAATTCCAGTACAAAATATTTACTTAATCTCAAGATGGTCCCTCACACAAAAAATCCATTCGACATCGTCAAAGAATTGCACTAGGATTACCCTCAATGCTGGCCGATTAGATATCAAAATCTAGAGCGAAAAAAACTTGAACCTTGCCAAGACCAGAATTTTCCAAATGTTCTGCAGCGATCCGACGATAAACTCAAACTACCATTCGCCTTGGCAATGCAAAACTTCTTCGTTATCATCGTTATCTCGCCCAACAGGCGTCCTCGTTATCGTTTCTTATCGTTAACAACATCGCCATCTCGTTATCGCTTGTAATCGTCCTCGCGCGCGACCATCTCCCAATGGCACACACACTCACCTCGGTTTTCGATCTTCATGACGATCGTTACTTATCTCTATCAGCTAGCCAGATCCACCTCAATACGTATGTGTACTCTCCTTCATAGGCAGCCTCCGTCATTATCATTCCGGTAATTACCCGTAAGTACTACACACACGTATTATCATGCACTATCTCCTGGAAATGGTTATCGTTATCCTGAGAGATCGACTTCCGTGCGATGTTTGATTGTGGCAAATGCCGCGTACCAGAAGTATTTGACCTCTTCTTGTTGTCGTGGATGCACTTTAGAGACTAGTGTCTTCAGGAAGTCTCAGCAGAAAACATTCAAGACATTAAACATAACAATGTGTCTCATTAGCTTCGTGATGACTGAAATTTGGACGTTTCTTCCGTCTAAAAAGAAGACGTTTGGTAGACAAGACATTTTCATAATGTCTTGAAGGGAAGTCCGCAAATCTGAGACTTTTCTTCTGTCTCGATTGAAGACTTGAAGACTATGCAGTCACATGCGGCACTACCACCAAACATTAATCCATTAAGACATGGAGGCATAAGACGTTTTGCTGACTTATCCTTTCTCTTTCAATTTATTAAAGTTTTTCTTACTGAGAGGAACGGAAGGATGATGAGGGTGGAAGATGGATAGTGAATTCAAATATAGTTTTGAAAAAAGTATTTTGAGAAGTACCTCTTTACTTGGGTCGCGAAGATCCGAAATTGACAAGAAGGAAATATCTCACATTGAGAGAAGAAAACTTTCGTCAAGAGATTTTGTCCTTGTCCGAATGATGAGGGGTAATTTGTACACAAGAGAGCGGTTTCACGAACCAAATCAAGTTGTTTCTGTATTAAAATATTTTGAATTTGAGACTTTAAAACTGTTGAAGAAATTAATTCAACTAGACTTTGTTTGAGAAAACACATTCTTGTCGTGAAGAGATTATCCTTGTCTTTGGGACAAGTACACAGTCTTTCGACAAACATTTTTTATTCAAAATATTTTAAATAAAAAATTTATTTTAAATATTTATCAAATATTTTATTTTAAATATTATATATTTTAAAATATTTTGGATTTGAAACTTAAAAACTGTTGAATAAAGTGCTTCAACTAGACTTGATTTGAGAAAAAACACTTTCTTTTCGTACACAAATTATCCTTGTCTTTGGGACAAGTACGAAATTTCTGGACGAAAATTTTTACATGAGTTTCTTCATACAAGTGAAAACGTACTTACGAAAAAACTTCTTTCTCAGTGCATCGAAACCTTAAACATTATTTTAAGGAAAAATGCTTTTCAAATTTTGGTTCATGACGTCGGTAAAGAAATAATTGACCCTTTACATGCAATATGGTCGACCAATAACAAAAAATGAATGAAGTATTTAAAAAAAAGAGACCTCACTACAATATTTTGGGTGCCTGTTACAACATCTTAACTTGAGGCAGAAAAATGGCTCAAATTTGGGGACAGAAACGTCATAAAAACGGAGGCAGAAGTGTTTTAATTTCGGAAAGTTCTAGTGTGAACCTCAACTCTCCCTGAAATGTTTATTGTTATCATACAGCCCCGGATGTTCGTCCTTCATATTAAATTCCCGATGCAAAATAAATGCCCGCAGAATAGCAAATTATATTGGCCAATAAATGCCACCATAAATTCTCCAACAACAATACCTCAAAGCATAAAAACTTGACAATCACCGTTTCCCAACGACCCCCCTCTTCCCTCCAAGTTTTCCCCACGAAATTATCTTCCAACGGAAATTTAATTGGATGCACCAGCTGTGCAAGGTGTTCTCAGATATTCCCTGTCGGTTATAGATACAGGATCATCAAGTTGAAGTGTTTTGGGGCCCACAAGAGTCATCCAGTCGCCGCAGAAACTCGGTAACTAAAAGTGAACGGTTTGAAGATGAAACAGTGAAGACAAAAACACAAAAGACTGGAGATAAAGAATGTCCCTGGGGGAGACATCCACCCCTTGGGGTCTTTAAAATCAGTCGCCAAGGGTCATCGGGGGCCTGGTGCACCGCAGCCACACGCTGTGCTACCAAGAAGGACCGTCGTTATTAATTAAGTATTGGTATGGCGTGTTCCCCTCTGTCGGGTCACTGGTTAATCCATTCGGGTTTTGTTGGACAGGTAAACGAAAATGTTAGGAGAGAATGTGAAACGATGAGAATAACTCGGCTGGTCACCTTGGGGCCTTCTCGTTCCCCCTCCCCTTTGGCTGCGTTTGGGTCAAGCCCCGTATAAATCTTCTCGTATTTACCCGCAGCAGACGTTCGTTCAATGGTCTTCGAGCACTGGGGGAGGGGGAAATCCCCTGTCAATATACCATTCATGTTTTTACATATTTACTTGGGATTTTTAATGAGTTTAAAAACCAGGAAGAGAGCGAATGGTTTGTCATTGTCTTGAAGGGGCTTTCCGGACTAGCAATTGAGGCCGTTCGGGGGATTCACCATTTTTACGCGAATTTTTTTTTGTAGTTGGAGGATATTTCATGATCTAAGGGAAAATTTTCCTGTTGTGTAAAGTGTATTTACTTGAAAGAAGTAAATTATTTTCAAGCTTCACGGAACTCGAATAAATTCTCATTTATTACTAGAGTTACGCGTTACATCATGAATATATTACATATCAAAACATGAAGTGCGTTAGAAAAATCATATAAACAATATGTATTTGAAGATTGACGATTTTTCTACGCGATTTGAGTGATAAATACGAGAATATTGTAAAGCGTGAGACCTTTCTCGGGCCACGTGAGTTGAGATGCCTGGGAGAATTGAGCTATTGAAGAACAATTACTTATCCCAAGTAAATGTGTTGCAGATATTAACAATTTTTTTTCTGAGGGTCAAGTTGAGGATGTCTGAGTACTTTGACTATTTTTTCTTCAGTCAAATACGTTTTAAAGAATTTCAATTATTTATTTGTAAACAATGAATTTTCAAATAATCATAATTCTGTGCACAGTGTAATTGAAATGATGCTGAATATTCATGATTTTTTAAATATTTCTCACACGCAATTTAATTGACAAATATAATAATTGAAAATGGTTAAATCTATAGCGTAATCTGTACCAAACTGTAATAGATATTCCAATGAATCGTTAGAAAACATTTTACAAATCTGAAAAAAAATTAGGAATTTTACTTTTGGAAGAAGATTGATAAAATATATTACGGAACTCACAATTCGCTTACCGATTATGGAATCGACTCAGAAAATTTAAGCGACGATATCGGAATTTTTCACAGGAGATTCAGATAAAAATTACGGAGAGCACTGGAAAAATCCCTTGACAGTTCCGTAAAATTTCCTACAACCACATTTGGCCCCGGAATTACGAAAAAGATATGTAATTTTTACTGAATATTTCTCTCCGTGCATAACTCATTTGTTCGGAGTCGTAACAAATTTATTAATATTCAAAATTTTACCAGAAATTGATTTTATGCCTAAAAAAATCAAGTTTCCGAAAGTTAGAACAATTTCAATTATCTAATTAGAAACAACAAACTTGAAAAATAATGATAATGCTGTGCAAACTATAATTTGAATGGCGCTGAACATTCATGATTGTTCTCAAATTTTTGCAATTTAATTGACAAATTTGATGACTGAAAATGGCTAAATCTGCAGTGTAATCTGTGCCAAAGTGGAAAACATACTTGAATATCCTCAAGCCCGACGAGCACCGATGTTTTATATATATGCAATATTTTCCACTCATGACACGATTGTTGTGATATTATGTCGATTTTCCTCACTGTACATCCCTAGAAACGAAGAAAATTAAAAGTAGATGATGGAAGAGAATGGTGGACAAAGTTCTGAATGGTCGGGTAATGCTGGAAGACGCGAACAGAGCGAGAAGGGCACGGAGGAGGGGGTGTTAGCCGACCAAGAGTTAATGAGATTACTTTTACCAGCCGGGACTAACCGAGAAATGAGAAGATCTGATTGGACGACGGAAAAGATCATAAAGGCGAGTAATTAGAGGGTTAGCTTTGTTCGTAACGTACAATGGAGATGGAGAGTGGTGGGCTAGAAGCCAAGGTTGATATCACTGTTTCCGTTGTACTCATCTCGTTCCTCGAGTAGTTACAAGCTTTTGTGTCATTAGAACAGGTCCCTCTGGAGATTGATCAGCAAATGAATTTCATTGGAAGAGAGAATTTGTAATATTGAATGGCCTTTGATCTCACCATAAAGTGATGAAGGGTTTCCTTGGGTTGATTAATTCAGAAACGTCATATCGAAAACTCCACGATTACCTTGAAACCACTTCAAATCGAATCCCGTAATTGACAAATTTTCGAGTGGCTGAGATAGATACAAAATGACACTCACTTAATGTAATTTTTATCCTTAAAAAACGGTAGGGGGATCGTAATTTCATGAAGAATGTCGTTTATCCGTTGGGTAAGGAGACAAGGCGATGTAATTAAAACGATAAAATGCTTAATTAGAGTGGATAACGGAAAATTGTAGAGAACCTACGGTGGAAGGAGAGTGAAGAGGGGTTTTTCGTATAAAGGACGCGGGTAAGAGGAAAGTGCCTGTATACAATACTCGTAAAATGAAGAGTTTTACTGGGTAAAAGATATATACTTTCCATCCAGCCGTATCTCAGCGTCTGTAGGTGGGGTACGTTGAATACATCTTACGCCAATTCGTGATAGAACCCCGAGGAAAAGGTATTCGGAAAATATACATTTTATTGGGCCTGGTATCTTGATTAAATCCGAATATTCATGGGGTGTATTAAAATATCTCGGAGGAATCTCATCATCGTGTTATACGATAAGGATGATTAAATTCGAATAAAATGTATCTCATGGTGTATGATAGCCCATTCAGGAAAATAAACTCGATTGAATAATTTCATATCGACGATTTAATCAACAACAAAAATTTCTTCAAATTTTTTGTTTACATTGAAGTTAGTCTGATCTGAAGAGTCATTTTTTCTTGGGTTTTATTTAAAAAACTTATGAATTTGCCTAATTCACTCTGTCTCTAAAAACATAAAAGTTCGTGAAGTTGTTTCATGTCGAAATAGGTCGAAACTACCTGACTGCTAGTCCTCAACTTTGATTGATCAGTGGACTCACAACTCATTCTTTCCGTCGATTGTTAATTTTCTTCTGTTTATCATACGTGAAATTAACCAATTCTTCCTTCTAGGGTTTTCATTTATCATTTACTTTCATGTACCTCATAAATTTCAATTTCTTCAATTTTCATTTTCCCGGGAACGGCATAATTTGATTGTCTTCCATTTCTTGATGTGACAATCCGGGAAAATCCCCCGGTTTCCCCGAAAATCTGTTTAAAACAGTTCCCTTATTTTTGAACAATTCCGGGCATCGATTAGGTTGCTTTGGAAAGTGGAAAATGATTCAACGATTTTTCTCTAATCATTAATTTTCGTCTTTGATTGAGCATTTCGTTCCATATATTATTGATTTTTGTGATGCATTATTGAGTGTGTGGAATGTAATAAATTGACTTTTTCATTTTCACATTAAATAACAATGAGTTGTTTATTATTCAACTGAGGAAGAGGACATGAATGGATTTTAACCGTCGACGACTTGATTTCTGCTTTCAGGTTAGAAACGAGGAAAAGAGGAAGCGGCAGTTGACCGCGGAGTATTGAAAATTCCCCCAAATATTGTTTGCTTGCAAACAATATTTTTTTCCTCCTTGACACGTTGTTGGTGGGCTCTCTGAGGCCCGCCGATCTCATTGGCCAAGCTGGCGAGCGCTCTGACTGCTGGTATGAACCCCCACCATCCGGGACACACAGCAGCCTACCCCCATCATCCCTCGTTGTCAAGTAGTCCACATCATACTGGGCCTGGTGGTCCACATCACGGTGGTTACGCAACTGGCAATAGCAGCAGTGGTGGTGGCAGTGGTGGTGGTAGTGGTAGTACATCAACACCAGATCTACCGAGTCCTCACTCACCACCGAGCCACTCGGGACAAACGGATCCTGGTACACCTTATGGCTCAATCGGTGGAACACCTGGTATGGGTAGCAATGGTCATCATCATGGCGGTGGTGGCATGATGGGCGACAATCCACATCATCCTGTCCATACGCATCCACATTTGCCAGGGCATCCGGCGTATCCGCCTGTTAATCATAACAACAATTGTACATTGAAGGTAAGGATGATGCGATGTTTCGTTGATTTTTCGTTGTTTTACTGTTTGGAGATTCTTTGACCTTTCGTTGAGACAGGTCGATTGAAGATGATTGCTCTCCAATCCAAAACATCTTTATAATTCAAGAACAACATTTCAAATTTTGGAATCATTCCAACGCTTTCTGGGTCAATGAATTGACTATCTCGTTGATTCTGATCATTTTGAAGGTTGAACCTAATTTTTCAGGAATGTATTGAGCAATGCCTTCCTAGATATCTAGCATCGAAAACTTGTCATATAATCTGGCACTATACTTACCTGATTACGAATCGTTTAAACTGCACTTAAATTAAGAAAATTGTTCTTTAAATGAAACCATTTGTATAATCCATCGTAAAACAATAATCTTACTTTAAGGATCATTTCTTATTCTGTCAACGATTGATCACAGCACCTGTCAATCATGAGTACAATTGTACATCGGAGGTAAGGATGATGTGACGGCTTGTTGATTTCTGGTTGTTTCACTGTTTGGAGATTCTTTGACCTTTCGTTGAGAAAGGTCGATTGAAGATGATTGTTCTCGAATCCAAAGCATCTTTGTAATTCAAGAACAATATTTTCAATTTTAGAAGCGTTCCAACGCTTTCTGCGTCAATGAATTGACTATCTCGTTGATTCCGATCATTTTGAAGGTTGAACCTAATTTTTCAAAAATGTATTGAGCAATGCCTTCCTAGATATCTAACATCGAAAAATTGTCACATAATCTGGCGCTATTGGGGAGTTAAGAACTCAAATACTCTATCTATCGGACGGGATAGGAACCCGTATAAGTAGGTTGCGAGCCCTATCTCTTCCAAGGAGCTACTGTCGAGTGGCGAAAATGTGAACACGTGCAAGTAGGGTCCGCGACCTATGCTCCGCCCCCATCTGAATTCCCAATACTTACCCGATTCTGAATCGTTTAAACTGCACTTAAATTAAGGAAATTGTTCTTTAAATGAAAACATTCGTATAATCCTCAAACAATGATCTTACTTTTAGGATCATTTCTTTTTCTGTGAACGATTGATCATAGTACCTGTCAACCATAAGTATAATTGTACATTGAAGGTAAAGATGTGACGTCTTGTTGACTTTTGGTTGTTCCATTGTTTGGAGATTCTTCGACCTTTCGTTGAAAAAGGTCACTCGACAATTTCTGATTGTCGATCCACATCGAGAGACATCGAACGCGGGATGAATAATAAAATAGCTTGTGTAACACTTGGCAGTGACATGCCAAAGCAGTGAGGTTAGATTTTTTACCCAAGATAATGGTTTATGGCCGTGTGAAATGAGACTGAGGGAAAGAACCGAGGTGCCGTCAATAGAGAATCTTGCATCATCAGGTGTTTGAGAATACCTCGTAAGTGCGCCTACATACTGCTGGGGCCTACACTTTCTAAGTACTCAGTTCTATGAAACTATCGGAGAGAGAAAGCCAACGATTGAGGAAGGCATATTCAGTTAATTCTCGTAATTTCGTGTTTTATGAATTTCACAGTTTTTTGTTGGAAACCTTTGTACTTCCAGCACTCTTGGAACACAGCGATGAGGTGGGGTCAATTGGTAATTAATGTACAGGTAAAAGTGGGCGTTGGAGCATGTAGAATCACTTGCACGTAGCAATCAGAGAGATAGAATGAGGAAGACTCGCAGAAAAAAATAACAAATAGAGAAGGATGAGTGAAGTTGAAGGATGCAGCGGAAGAGGTAAGGGGTGGGGGAGAGCAATCGAGAAAGAAATTCTATGGGCATTATCCAGCTACGTGACCCTCACTTAGCTCACCATTGACAAACGTAACAATATGGGTATTTACCATGGAGAAATATAATTGAATGGAGGGGAAAAAAGGGAAGGGGGCGGAGATGGTGGAGGAGGACAGATACAGCGGGGGGGAGAAATACGCCGATGAGTGAGAGAAAGAGGGCCCGAATAATTCTCCCACCACTTGAAAAACATGCCAGGCACTCGGACCCTTCCCTCTTTCAACGTTAGTTAGGTCCTTTCTAGGCTTTGCCTTTTTATTTCGTTCCTTTTTCTTCTCAGCTCTTTCTCGTCCTCCCCTCTACCCAACCAAGCACTCTATGGTGGACAAGGGAACAACGCACTGGGGTACCTGAACCCCGAGACCCCGTGAGGCATTCAGGGCCCCAAAGCAAACCGGCAGACCCCGAGCAGTCAGTTGGGTCCTGACTTCGGTCGGGGCTGGTTCGTGTTACCGTACGGTCGAGTCGCCACACGCTCACTTACAAGCGCTTCAATACGTTTTTTTCTTTGCTTTTTTTCCTCCTTTTTTGGCCTCTTCCTTTTGCTCCCACTCAACTACCAGAATAAAACCAGTCGTCCTCGTTTGCCAGTTTGTACACGATACCGCGTTATTCAGGTGCCTTGTGGATTTTTACATGGAATATTTTTATATCAGGATTGTTGGCTCTGTGTGAAAGTGAATTCAGTTAAATTTGTTTTTTTTTCCCTCCGTTATCGAGAAGCAAACAGTGAAATTGTGTTTTGTTGGTTTTTCAGTGGTGAAGTGAATGCACAATATTTTGGATTACAACTTGGTGAACGAGGGGCTTACTTTTAATCCTTGTGTTTGATTTGACGATTCATCCGTCGGCACGCGTTTCCTCATGGAGGTGCACGCGCATCATCACTACAACGCCATCACGGCGCGGATGAACCAGAAGTATTTTCCCGTGAACATCAAAGTAAGGAGAATCGAAAGATCCAATTGTGCACTTGTTCAACTGCTCGAGAGAGAAGGAGCGAGAAAGAGGTTTTTTAGGTGGAGGGAATGGGGCGGGTGGGCATGGGGTGGGAGATTGTTGAGAGAGGTGGGGAGGAATATTTACAGCGACGCTGGGAATGGATGTCCGACGCATGGAGCGCGAAACACAAGGACATGCTCTTGAATTTTCAATTTTCATGATATGCGCGTTGGATTTTTTGCTCCGTTTCACTCATACTAACCTCTCGATTTCATCAGACTCGCGACTTCTGGTTATCGATGACTTCATGCCTTTTTTTATGAAATAATGAATCAGTCTGAGGTGATGTTAATTGAAAAGAGAATTCAGGAAATGACAAGGTAGACCATGAAACCGACAAAGCTCCGGGTTAGAGCCGGGATGGGGGAACCCTTTCCTGCTTTCTATGCGTGACCGTTTCGAACGAGTGATCCGAAGAAGATTGACTTTTGCGTAAGGGACACGGATGCGTGATCTCGGCCAAACCTGTGATACAATTCTCATTCCCATGGAGATATTTCAAAATTATTTGTCATAATCGAATATTTCGTGAGAAACTGCTGAACCTTGGTCTCGTGTTGGCCGATCCTGACGCAACAGTTTGAAATCTCAATCTTGGAAATGGCTATTTCAATGGGTTATTAAATATTTTTATGGAGAAGGCTAATTGAATTGATGGATTAATTGAACTTTTGATGTTTCAGCAGGAAGGTGGTCAACAAGGATCAATGATCCACACATGCAGTGGATGTGGTGGTAGAATAGTCGAGAGATTCTTCTTGCACGCGATCGACCGCTACTGGCACAACAGTTGTCTCAAGTGTGCTTTTTGTAACCATCCCCTGGCAGAAATGGGCGCTTCATGCTTCATAAAGAATGGACAGGTCCTCTGCAAACCTGACTATACGAGGTAAGTGTCTGTGATTAGATTTAGCGTGACGGATGGATGATTTAATACAATTGCCGATCGTTGGTGATACTCTAATTTGTACGACATATACCTTTCAATTAAGTTTATGGCTGTGGAGACCGGATAATTGAGAAATTACTGTGTAGTCATCAACCTGGAGAATGTAATTTTTTTCGGTGGGAATGGCCAATTAAAAATTCGATTATAACCGATTTTAACGCTATCTGCTTCGATGAATCTGACAACTAGAAGGTCCCACCCGAAAGATTCTGAAGGTTAATTATAAGACATTATTCAAAAACTTATTGCGCAAGTCTTCCTAAATGTTCAGCGTTTGAAATTTCTTTTTTTGAAACGTTTATTTTTTTTCATTTCCTCTTGAATTAGGGGACATCCTTCTTAATTAAAGAATGAGTCTTCTTTAAATGAGAACTTTGTCCTTGACTCGAAATAACAATTATCTTAATTTCAGAATCATTTCCGTTTCTGTCAATTAGAAAATCGATTATTAAGTGATTTCAACGCTTTCTGCTTCAATGAATTCACCAGTCCACTGGTTCCGACCATTTCGGAGGCTAATGATCCGCTTTTCGGTGAAGAACCCTATTCTTCAAAAACCTATTAAGCAATGTTTTCCTGGAGTTCTTCGCAGATATCCAGCGTCGAAAAGTTGCCATATAGACTGGTTATAATTGCCTAATTTTAAACTGGTAAAAATACACTTAAATGAAGGATATTGTTTTCTTATTCAAAACATCTTCATAATTTAAGATGAATATTTCCAATTTTAGAATCATTCCGCCTTTTCTAAACAATCGATAGTAAATTCCATTGTCAAGCGATTTTAGTGCTTTCTGCTAGAATGAATTGACTATTTCAGTGGTTCTGATAATTATGGAAGTTGATGATGAGCCATTCACTAATAAATTCAATTATTCAAAAAGCTGCTGAGCAGTGCCGACTCTTCTTCGACATCTTCCTAGATGTCCAGCATTAAAAATTTTCCATAAAATCTGGCCTTGTGCTTACCTACCTTTTAATTAAGTGAAATCTACTAATTATTAATAAAATCGTCGTCTGATTCAAAACATCTTCATAATTCAAGAACAACATCCCCAATTTTTTAAACATTTTTCCTTCTGTGAACGACTGTTTGAAAATTCGATTATCAAGCGATTTGAATGCCTTCTGCTTCACTGAATTAACTAGCCATTTTTTCTGATCATTTCGCAAGCTAATGATCTGCCTTTCATTAAAGATCCCAATTCTTCCAAAATCTGTTAAACAATGGCTTTTTGTTGGACGTCTTCACAGATGCCAAGCGTCACAATATTCGCACAGAATCTGACCTTCTACTTACCGAATTTCGAATTTAGAAAAATGAATCCCTATAATTCAAGAACAATATTCTTTTAAAAATCCGTAAAAGATCAATTAAAAATTCAATCATCAAGCAATTTGAACGCTTTCTGCTTCAATGAGTTGGCCAGCCATTGGTTCTGTTCATTTCGGAGGCTAATGATCTCCCTTTCATTAAAGGACCTCCTCCAAAAAACCTGTTGAGCAATATCTTCCTAGACATCTTCCTGGATTTTCAGTGTCTAAAAATTCCCATTGATTCTTGCCTCAGACGTTCTGGATTTTGAATGCAGAAAAATTGTTCTCTAATTCAAAACATCGTCAAAATTCAAGAACAATTCTCTCAATTTTAGAATCATTGCTTTTTCTGTAATTGACAAAAAATTCGATTATCAAGCGATTTGAATGCTTTCTGCTTCAGCGAATTGACTATCTCATTGATTCTAATCATTTTAAAGGTTGATCAGCCATTCATTAATAAGGAACTTGTGCAGCAATGTCCTTCTGGACGTCTGTCGAGATATCAACCCGCAGTTTCAAAACCGCATTTTCAAAACCATTCTCTTTTATGTGAAAGATTAATTAAGAATTCGATTATGAATCGGTTTCAACGCTCTCCGCTTCAACGAATCCACCAGCCTAGAAATTCTGACCGTTTCGTAGCCCAATCGGCCATTAATTAGAGACCCCAATTATTCAGAAACTCATTGAGCAATGTCTTCCTGGATGTCCAGCGTTCTAAAAATTTCCGTGGAACCTGGTCTTATACAAGACCCCTCGGTTGATGGTAGGTAATCACTGAGGACCGTTCCAAATTTAGAGGATTCGAGGTCAGAGCGTAATTTAATGAGAAACAGACGCCGACATAGTTGGACTCGGTCCGCCCGGAATAGAATTTAACGTGGTCTCAACTACGCGTTTTGCTTTCTCTATCTGTCGCTTTTCACTCGAAAATTTTGCGTCCATCTCTCACCGTCGGATACTTCAGCCCACTTGGCTTGTATGATGCTGTCTTACTGACAGGTCTCTCATACTTCTTGAAATATAGCAGTCCAGTTACTCGAACAATGTGCGCTAAGAGCCAATTACCGAAAAGCCATTTCTTCTTCCTCTGGGAATAATTCGACTCTTGTTATTTGAATTCTCTGGGGTTTGTTTTTTTTCGCTCTTTGGATAGAGCAATCTCGGAGGTACAACTTCCCTCGGCCTAACGCGAATATACCTCTCGTGGCAGACGCTCAAGGAGAAGGAATTTAAAGTATTCCGAATACGCGGGATATATTTGAATTTTCGAATACGGGAAATTTGAATCAATTCAGCATGTTATGAGCTGGTAGAAGAATATGGAGGAATTGAGAGAGATAACATTTGTCTGTTGGATTTTTAACTTCGAGGATTTATCTCACACTGGTGGCGATTTATTGAAATTTTATTTTATTCCCCCCTCCGCCCAGTCTGAAAGTATTTCACAACTCCAATCATGATCCCAAAATCAACAATTCAATCATTTTGAAGCGCTCATGAAATCTATTATAAAATGAACTAAAAGTAGTACTTAAGAAAATTGGCGTTCTTCATTTTTAACGAATCTAGAATGTTCGGATTTGTTGTGAAATTTGAACATTGCATTTAATACATTTAAATCAGTTGGGAATCAGCGATAATACACTGAGAAAAAAATTTAATCCTACAAATTAATTGTGTCAGGCAAGAATTTTTAGGGAGATTTTGTATAGAACTTTTGAACACTTGTTTGAAACATATTTGCTTGGCAGAATTATTTTTTTTCTCAGTGTAGTTGCTCGAATTTTTCCAATTCTCTTCATAATGGATAATGAAAATAGGAATTTTTACGGGACTCGATTGCTGAATATTTACAAAAAATCGGGGAAGAGTAAGGCGAGATTAATGATGGGGCCAACAAAATAACACGATTTGATTGACTCGGATCTCACTTAGAAGCTTAAAGGAATTCCCTGAAACAGAAAAACAATTAAAAAATTTCATTCTACCGTTTCCGCGAATACTCGAGCCCGGTCGATTTTACTTTACTCTCCCCTCGTCAAAATGCGGGATTGAATTTTCCATCAGGCCCCCCAACCCACAATTTCGAATAACGAATCAAAGCCAATCTGGAATTATCCCACAACTCCAATTATAATCCCAAAATAAACAATTCAATCATTTGGAAACATTCATGAAATCCTTCATAAAATGAACCAAGAATATTTAAGAAAATCAAAATTCTTCATGTTTAACAAATTTGAAATGTTCGGATTTGTTCTGAAAATTGAACATTGCATTCAATAGATACTAAATTGTAAGTCAGCGATAATAGTTGCTCGAAAGGCAAAACAAATGATTGTTCTGACCAAATGCTACGATTTGATTGACTCGGATCTCACTCAGAAGCTCAAAGAAATCCCCTGAAACCAAAAAAACAATCAAACAATTTCATTCCACCGTTCTCGACTCATGACTGCCCAAACCGGGTCGATTTTACCCCCCCTCCCCCCAAAAATTTAGGATTAAATTTTCCATCAGTCCCTCTCCCCTCAAAATTCCAATAACAAACGAATACCAATCTGGAATTATCCCGCAACTCCAGCCATAATCCCAAAATAAACAATTCAATCATTTCAAAGCACTCATAAAACCCTCCATAAAATAAACTCAAAGTATTCCACAAAAAGCTCGTAGATATCCCCTAAAACTAGAGACAAAGATAAAAACACAAAACGCCGGGAAAGTCAGTACGAAAAAAAAAAACGAAAAAAGAAAGAGCCACTTTCGCAGAGCTCGGCGGAGAGAAAGGGGTTGAAACGAGGGGCAAAAAACCCCCAAGAATTCTCCTCCTCCCTCTCACTCTCCCTCTCCCCGCCCCCCCGAAAAGCGTGAAAGTGGGAGGGAGACAGTATGAGAAAGAGTGGGTGGTAGCGGATGGCTCGTTTCTTTTGGATTCAAGGAATGTTTCAATCAGTTTGATTGAAGGGCTGAGCTACGGCAAGAGGGTAAACTCGNGGGGGGGGGGGGGGGGGGGGGGGGGGGGGGGGGGGGGGGGGGGGGGGGGGGGGGGGGGGGGGGGGGGGGGGGGGGGGGGGGGGGGGGGGGGGGGGGGGGGGGGGGGGGGGGGGGGGGGGGGGGGGGGGGGGGGGGGGGGGGGGGGGGGGGGGGGGGGGGGGGGGGGGGGGGGGGGGGGGGGGGGGGGGGGGGGGGGGGGGGGGGGGGGGGGGGGGGGGGGGGGGGGGGGGGGGGGGGGGGGGGGGGGGGGGGGGGGGGGGGGGGGGGGGGGGGGGGGGGGGGGGGGGGGGGGGGGGGGGGGGGGGGGGGGGGGGGGGGGGGGGGGGGGGGGGGGGGGGGGGGGGGGGGGGGGGGGGGGGGGGGGGGGGGGGGGGGGGGGGGGGGGGGGGGGGGGGGGGGGGGGGGGGGGGGGGGGGGGGGGGGGGGGGGGGGGGGGGGGGGGGGGGGGGGGGGGGGGGGGGGGGGGGGGGGGGGGGGGGGGGGGGGGGGGGGGGGGGGGGGGGGGGGGGGGGGGGGGGGGGGGGGGGGGGGGGGGGGGGGGGGGGGGGGGGGGGGGGGGGGGGGGGGGGGGGGGGGGGGGGGGGGGGGGGGGGGGGGGGGGGGGGGGGGGGGGGGGGGGGGGGGGGGGGGGGGGGGGGGGGGGGGGGGGGGGGGGGGGGGGGGGGGGGGGGGGGGGGGGGGGGGGGGGGGGGGGGGGGGGGGGGGGGGGGGGGGGGGGGGGGGGGGGGGGGGGGGGGGGGGGGGGGGGGGGGGGGGGGGGGGGGGGGGGGGGGGGGGGGGGGGGGGGGGGGGGGGGGGGGGGGGGGGGGGGGGGGGGGGGGGGGGGGGGGGGGGGGGGGGGGGGGGGGGGGGGGGGGGGGGGGGGGGGGGGGGGGGGGGGGGGGGGGGGGGGGTGCAACAGAGACAGATAACTGAAAGGGTATATCTTCAGTGTCTGTGTGGCAACACTGCGGTAGTCTTGGTTGGCCTGAAGAGGGTAAGGAAACGAGTGAATTCACCGAGTGAGATAGAATCAACCCGCGAAGAGAGGGGGCGGGGGGTGCCTACAATCACCGGGATGCGTCCAATCACCCCTTGCCTCGGCATTTCGGCGGGCACGGACACGATGATGTTGAAATTGTGTGAGCCAAGTGTGTGGAGAGGAGCAAAGACGTGTGTGAAGGCTTCGTATGCACAAGTGAGTGAACTGTATATGCACTGCGAATCAGGGAAAAAGGAGGGAGAGTCTGAATATCGGACAAGGGCGGTGTTGCGGGCGTATTGGGATCGGTGATTGTGTGTGTGTGTGGGTGTTTGTGTAAGTTTGGGGCATGTCGGCGGCCAATCATCACAGTGGCATTCCACTGGAGCGCGCCTGTCCGACGGGCCAACGTCGCGCGCGGTACCCCAGTTTGGCCTAGATGTGCAATCAGACCTTGCCTTCGAATCTCAACCCCTTTAGCTACCTCCTTGGGATGGGGGGAGGGGTGTCTCGTTGCTCTTCGTTCGGCACGGAATATGGAACTCCGTCCTTCTCGCGGGGCCCACCCCCTCTGGCCGAATACCAAATTCCAGCAATTTAGGTAGGTGGGTTAAGGTACTTTGTTGAATCAACATGATTGGGCTTGACGCGGTGAGGTACGACGGAGACGGCAGATAAACTTTTTTTGGACGGGGGTGTATCTTGATTTGCTTACTTGGGGATTACTTCGGATTGGGGAGGGGAGGGGGGGTGATTGGGAGGGGAACTGGGGGAGTTTTATTTGATGGGTTTTTGGTAATTTTTGGGGGTTCTTGGGGTTTCTGATGCCAATGGAGGATTATTACGTGTGAATGATTTTGTTCTTTTCGTTGTTTAAAGAATGATGTTAGTTTTAAGTTGTTAAGGATTTATTTGGATCTGCGGAATGTTTATTTGAATTGGAAATTGATAGTACTTTTTATGGGAATAGTATTGTTCGTTATTTCCAACTGGAGTTTTTGCAACGGAGAATGGAAGTTTTGTGACTATTTTTTCTCCAGTGCAATGATTTTCCACTTTTGTTTTCAAATACTAGAACTTTCATTCGAGCCCCGTTTGTTATTTTATTAGAGAATGATTGATGAAATAATTAAAAAATGACAATTTTTGAAAATTACCTGCTTTTTCATAAATAATT
The DNA here is from genome assembly GCF_001412515.2 of Diachasma alloeum. Taxonomy (NCBI): domain Eukaryota; kingdom Metazoa; phylum Arthropoda; class Insecta; order Hymenoptera; family Braconidae; genus Diachasma; species Diachasma alloeum. Next base: position 602,141 of record NW_021680464.1, on the reverse strand, counting down.
TATGAACAATCAATTTTCCACCATAAAAATCATTTGTTCGGAATCATAAAAAATTTATTCATGTTCAGATTTTTACTAGAAATTGATGTCATGTCTACAAAAGGTCCGAAAGTTTAAACAATTTCAATTATTTAGTTATAAACAACGAATTTTTAAAAAAATGATAATTCTGGGCAAAATGTATTTTTAATGGCGCTGAATAGTCTTTTTTTTCAAATTTTTCTCACGCAATTTAATTGACAAATTTGATGATTGAAAATGATTGCACTCTACACGAATGTCAGGAGAAAAATGAGGAAAAGATAGACTGCAATTTTTTAAAATTAATTTGACATCTGCATCTGAATTCAAAATAATGTTCCGACCTAAAATTCCAATTTACATTCATTCTTTCCAAAAAATTACCCAAATTCAATTTACAATACAATTGAGAAGTCAGAACAATGATTACCCAAATGTTCCCACGTTTCAATATAAAAAACTTTCAATTACATTGAATATTCAAGAAATTAGGTGCTTCACCAATAGAAAAATACGAATAAATATTCCGTCAATTTCTCGTTACTAAAATTTCCAAGATATCTCACTCGAAATTGCAGTAGTAATTTCCCAACAGTGCACAACATGCTATACATCCCCCCAAACTTTTCACTCCGCCTGAGATTATGAAATATTTGATGTTATAAATTTTTGAAGAATTTCATTAACTTGTCGACGAATGACGTCAGACACTCGTACAGTACTTACGAGTTATAAGAGCTTTGGCCCAATTTCTAATCGACAGGGAAATTACCGTTGACCTCGTGACAAGAGTCGGACTAACGATAACTCGTCACGCAGAATGAGGTAGCAGTTGGGAGGGGTTGAATTATGTAAAGTTGTGGGGGGGCCAGCCTAGAAAGACGAAAATGAAACCTAAAACGTGCGCTGAGAGTCGAGAATTAATGAAAAATCATAATTCAGAAAATCGAAAGAACTTTCTGGGTTTGTGTGGCACTCCGGGAATCGGAGATTACGAGAGGAATTGTGAGGAACGTGGGATGCAGAGTTGGGGTGGTTTTGAGGGGGTTGAGGCGTATGGAGGAAGAGGGGGGGGTGGCGTCGGCGATAAGGGGTTCATTAGAGGCAGTTTATTACCGCCTTTGAAGTCTCTCGCGTGTTGCCGTTAAGTCGCTCGATATCTCGTAATATCTGGCTCTAATCTCATGAGGAGAAGTTAATTGCTACCTCCAGTGCAACCCCTTTCCCACTACCACCTCTCATCCCTTGAACCCCTCAACCTCACTCTCATGTAGCACGTGTCGCCTTCACAATTAGTCGCGCCACGAATTAAACTTTTGTTCACGCATATCGAGATGTTGGGGAGGTGTACGTCAGCTTTTTACGGGTGGCGTTTTCAATTTTTGAGGGGATTTAGTTTTGTGTTTCGAGAGAATTCAACACAGGGAATAAATTGTTTCCGTTACTGGTTCGATTCCCGGTGGGGGGCCAAAGTGATTTTTTAACGCTCTAATTTTCACAGATTCATTGTCCGAGCGGGAGTCTCGTAAGGGACGACTGTACGTGGTCAAGGTTTTTCCCTCAAGTGAGGTTTTTCCTCGGCCCTCGGCGAATACGGTACAAAGAGTTGGGGGTCGGAAGGGGTAATTTATTAGCGACAATTGTCGTACTCATTTATTAACAATGACACTATTTAATTTTGTAGTAAAAAATCGTATTACACTGTTAAAAAATTTTCTCTGAATTTTCCGGTACACTTTTTGGAAATTTTTATCGAATTCAAATACCACTGAAATTTCAAGGAATTTCGTCATTGAAAATTCCGAATTTCGTGGAAAAATCAAAGAGAACGGTAAATTTCAGTTCCACTTTTCCCTGAAAATGAATAGAAAACCAGAAAATTCCGGTAAATGAATTCTTGAATTTTCAGGGCAGTGACACTGAATGCGATTTAGGGGGAGATTGGAAATTTAAATAAATTAAGGAATTCTCGTATTTATGCTGCTTAAAATTCTGGAATTTTCCAGTGAAACCTGAAATTTCATGATTTTTTCCCCCCTAAATTACTGTCTTATAAATTAATTAATTAGTCAACTGTCAACGAAATTTCATTTTTTTTCTAACAGCGTAATTTCATTATTTAATATTTCTTGGAAAGCTCTTTTATTTATTTATCGATTCGACGTTTTGGTGTAAATAAATTACGTTGACTAATATTTTGAATTGCACCTAATTGTTTCATAAAATGAGTATAAATCTTCCACAACAATTTCTGTTAGTTCGTGATTTTTTTTTCCATTTCAATTTTTTTTTCACATGACAGAATAATCAACGAATCTTGTCTGGAGTTCATTACCGAGGGCCAAATATTTAATGACTGAAAGTTCGAATATGCTTCTGGAAAACTCACCGGTCAGTTATCCTGCTTAATAGACTGCATAGAGATGATTAAATACAGCAAGCAAAGCTGGGGTTGAGTACCTGGACTAATCAAATATCAATGATGCCTGGGAATAGATAGCGTAAAGTTTACGTTTAGAGTAGTTTACCTCGGCGAAGCCAAACGTGATATTTGCAGACGCATAAAACGATCCAAACACGGCGTAACCATCTCCCACAATTTACCGTAACAGAGAAAGAACAGTTTTGATGTTCTGGGGCACGTCACTAATTTCCAGGGACATGGCACTAATTTTCAGTTGTCCATCCCTAATTTTTAGGAATCTTTTTTTTTTACAAATTTCTACGAATCTATTACCAATTTTTAGGGATTCGTAATTGGGAAATTCAACGAGCGTGACATTCTGAAATTCAGTGATGTTATTACTAATTTTTTGTGACAATAAGCATTAATTTTTGGGAGCATCATCAATAATTTTGAGGACAACTAATTTTCTGGGAAGTTTGGCTAGCATCAAGTCTCAGGAATATAAATTACCGATGATCACGGTTATTCTAGTAAATGTTCGGTATCATCAGTAATCGATTTCTAAAAAACAGGGGCACATTCCTGGAAATCGAAACGATTTTAATTAATGTAACATATTATCACTAGTTTCCAGAAACACTGATGATTCGCATTCAAATAAAGTATTTGATTTTTCAGTTCAATTATTCTGCGAAAGTTCAGAAAAATCAGAAAAATTCAGTGAAAAATTGAAAATTGATCTAATTTTGTTTTTGAATATTCATATTCCCCTGAAAATTCATTAAAGTTGTGAAATTTCCATCTCACTTCCACTGACAACTCAGGAATTTCCGTGGATTCTACTTAAAACTTGAAATTTCATATTCATTTTTTCCTTAAATCCGATTCAATGTCACTCTCATGAGATTTACTATAATATCTTCCTGAAACTTCAAAGAATTTCTAACAGTACACCAACAATTGGTGAAAGATTTCTAAAAATCACTGACATATGCCTGGAAATCAGTGACATATTTCCAAAAATAAAAAAAATGTTTTCTCTGCGATCGTGTCTCATTCTAAAAAGTCGCGCTCTCAATTTTTCCACTCAATTTTAGAATGCCAGACATGACTTTGACGATAAACTTTGATTAATTCTCTCGTATCTCGTCTCAGCGGTACATGACTAATGAACGGTCGCGAGTGCAGCGGATTTGTCTTCAATTCCTCTTCTCTATTATTTCGTCGGTGCGTTCTTTCACGGGCCAATGGCTATTGCAGAGGGATGCACGTCACGTTTGTCATGCCAAAGATATTAGCCCCGGGGTTTACGTCGCCCGAACCGCTGACAAGATCGCCTCTTTGAGGCTTATAATAGAATCAAGAAGGAGATTGGGGTATAAACACGTTGTTAATATTTCCGCAATTCGTACATTTCAATTTTTTTATTTGGATATAGTCCTAAATTGCAAACGCGAAAAATTTTGTCAATTACTCGGGGAAAAATGTAACATAAGAAACATGTTAGCATTTTTTTTCATCTGTAATATGTCATTAATGAATTTATCTTCATTTGTTTAGACATCGCCATTTACATCTTCATTTGTTTAGACATCGCCATTTACTGTAATCGATAATATGGAAAAGAATGAAGAAAATATTGTTTTTTTGAAAATGTAAAAATACTCTATATGAAAAAGTTTGAAATTAGTAAGCGCAAAGGAATTTCTATAATGCTACATAACAATCTTTTCACAATTGGAAAATAACATTTTTAACTGCAATTTTTTCCAAAATACTGAATTGTTTTTCGGTAGAGTTCTTACAAGATTTTGATCAAGTAACAGTTCCACCAAAATTTCAGAGAATTTCACAATTAAGAATATAGAATTTCATATAAAAATCAATGGAAATTGTCAATTAAATTGCAATTATTCCCTGAAAATTAGAAAAAAATGAGAAAAAGTCTGATTTAAACTATTAAAATCCTGATTTTTTATGGTTCTCATTGAAAATTCAAGTAAGGTTGGGTATTCTCGTCAAAAAGTTTGGAACTCCATCGAATATTCAGTGAAGTTGGAAATTTCACGCATTCTTCCCTTAAATTGTCGATGAAACTTTCATAGAAAAATCCGATTCTACTAAAAAAACTCTCCCCTAAAAAAATATCTTGCAACATTCAATTTTTTTCTATTTCTAGATGCATTGAGACGAAAAAAAAACGACGAAATTTGGAAATGCATGAATTTTCCTTTTTAACCCTAATGTAATAGCACTCTTTCGACAGCGATTCCCGTGTGGTCCCTGAAATTCATTGAAAAATCCAATTCTAATGAAAAATTGACGCATTGTAAAAAAAAATACATCGAATATCCCGCAATTTTCCTTTTTTATCTATTCAAAAATGCATTCAGACGATAAATAACCGACGATATCGATGAAAAACAAATTAGCACTTTGCTCCTTTGACCACCCGTTTTTCGCCTGTACTGCCTTCCGGCTAAACTCAAACTGAAACGTACAGTACACTGCGTAGAGTGGACGGATAATCCGTTAAAAAACCGTCCCCATCGACACAACAACAAAACTCTCCCCTCCCATCATCTCATACCAAAACTTTATACCAGGAAGCGTCCACTGACGCTCAGGCAATTACTCCAGAGGTATCCCCTCTACCCCTTCTCACCCCCTCAACCCCCTCTTCGCCCCTCACCGCCACCACACCTATTCTCATCCTCTCACTTGTTTTCGCTCCGTTGCAATTATTGCCAGGGCCGTCCTTTGTTTTCCACTAATTGAAAAATACTCACGAGAGCACGCGCTGGCATTCACGAGTGAGACAGCCGGAACTTTATATATCGGTAACGAATACTCACTTTTCTCTCTGACCGTCAAAGACGCGTTTCAGTGACACATACACGGATATTCCAGATATATAAAGCGGTAAATGAAAAAAAAAGAGACGACAATTCCATTAATTTCGCCGCTTTCATCCCCTCCGAAAACTTTTGTGAAATTTTTTTAATTTTGTCGCGCGTTTTTGTCGGCGAGAGGGAGGCGGGTGAAGGAGGGGAAATTTGATTCATTTAACAAAACGATTTCCAGCGAAACGTAAACAATATTATTTTAGGTTGCACTGGTGTGTATGACGGGACAATTTTCATATTTCAGTTAACAAATTTAACGAGTGGATGAATGGGTTTGAACTGGAGGGGTAAAAAAATTTATTTTTTGAATTTATCCATTGTTGAGTTGCTTGAGGGTTATTCAATTGCAAGTGAAAGGGGGGTGGGGTATATTTTAACGTGATAATTATCGAGCGATTGAGGTGGAGTTTCGTGGAGAATTCACGGACCTTTAACTCCTCGCGGGGCTCTGTTAATTATCGATAATGGGTGAGTTGTATAACGGTCTTGACACTCTTGACGTACGGCCTAACGGCCCGTGGGATACGACGCCGTCTAGTCGGGTATCATGGGATAGACGTATCTTCCTTTACATTGAAGAGCTGCCTCTTTTTATGATTGTTTTCGTGTAAATAAAAGATTAAATGGGAATGAATAAATGTCACATAATTTTGACTGGTTCTCGAGGGGAAAAATTTGTTGGAAGTGTGTTTTCTTTTAATAATTTTCACGAGAACTTTCCAACTAGAGAAATTATGCTTTTCAATCAAATGAAACGTTTATTTTATCCTGATGAAGGATTATTACCTGTTAATAATTTCGCTTTTTTTTGCCAATTATTTCAGTTTTGACTAATACAGTCTTCATTTAGATTGAGGATACATTTAGTTATATTTAAATAAAAAAAGGATCATTTCCCTCAATTTACCCGAATTTCTAAAATCACTCGATGTCTCTCACACAGAAAGTTAAAACCTAATCCTCAAAATTTTCCTGTCATGATGTGAACCAATCATTGCGTTCAAAAGGACTAATTTTATTCAATTGAAATGAAGTATTTCTGTACGTTTAATCGAAAATGCAATAATTCTATTTTTACAAATTGTAATTTATCGAAAAAATTGTAATTTTTATTCGAAATATTAGAATTTTTACTGTACAAAAGGTAATTGAATGGAAAAATACATGTTTATGTTTACTATTCGTCCCCCCGATATTGTTCGGTAATTTTTCTCCAATTTTGTCCCCATGTAGAGTCATTAAGATTTTACGTACAATTTTCTCGAAAATTCCCCAACAATACACAATTATTGCAATAAAAAACATGTTTTTTAAGAGATTATTCACCGATTTTGACTCGAGGTATAAAATCAATCCATCGAATTCATTCATTCACAGATATGACAATCAATGAACGCGAGAAGATACCGCTGAGCCGTCAACTTTATCCAAATGTTGACATTTGTCTCTGGTTTTATCCCTCCCCGTTATTTCGTCAAGCACTTTCCTTCTCTCGCGCGTATGCACACGAGTCCCTTTACCGCTCGTTGCGCTCCATGAATTTTAATCCACGCGTTGGTTAAAAGAGGATACTCCGGAAAAAAGGACGAATGTGGGAGCGCGTGCGCGTGTTAATATTTTTTTAAGCCACTTCAACCACCCCCACTCCTACCCTTCTCACCTATTGGATGCATCATGATGCTTCGTGAGTAGGAAAAACAAACTTTGTCAACAGATGCACTGGTAATGAGAAAATATTGGGATTGTATTTCCATTATTTATGAATTAAAATGGAATGAACAGTATAATTTTTTTAACGGAATTTAATGGACTAGGGGCTACGCCCCCTGCTCGGTCCGCTCACCAACCCTCATATGAACTCCCCCATAATCCCCCCATGATTCTTATTCTGACCCTCATTAGTGGCCCTTTTTTGACCCTTCATGTCAGACCCTTAATTGAGGAGGCTTAATTTCGTGCACCCAATTTTCATCACCAAAAGGCGATTTGGATTTTGACAATTTAGAGAGATCTTGAGAACCTTATTTTGACCCTTGTGGCCCTTATTTTCTAACCCTTACTAATCTGACCCTTGTTACTCTTATTTTCGCCCTTAAAGTGACCCTTACTCTTGTAAACCTTAATCTTGCGACCCTCAATCTGACCCACATAACCCTTAATCTCACCGTTGCGACCCTTATTCTGACCCTTGTGGCCCTTATTTTAACACATGACCCTTATTCTGACCCTCATGGCCCTTGTGGCCCTTAATTTCGGAGTCTTAATTTTGAGTATCAAACTTTTATCACCAGAAGTCGATGTGGATTTTTCTAATATAGACAGATAAATTTTTTTTTTTTTAAGAATTTTTTTTATCGCATCTCGTTTCCCGCCGGACTGATATATTTGAGGTGCGCTCCCGGTATCGCGGATACAGGTGTACGCAAAAAACAAGAAAATTCGTTTTTTTACATTCCCCCAAACCCGTCAAAACCTCTCACCCGTTTGCCAGAGGTCCCTTTGACGACTCACCCAACACCCACTCTCCACCAACAACCAATCACCCATGGCTCACCTATCTCCAGTATTTTCCAGTACCGTACGGTGGGGCTTGTGCGTCATTTCCTTGTAAAAATACACCATTTGATGGATAATTTGTGAACAACTACGGGACACGAATTAGTACCTCTCGCTTCGTTATTTTTCATTTGAATATTTTTGTTGATTTTTCGGTTCGAAATATTCTATTTCCGATCCATTCGATTTTCTTTCCATTGAATTATTTTGTTTTTATTTGAATGGTCAATTATTATGCTGCTCTTGTTCCTCTGCAGTTGAGGATATGCACTGTTCGCCCAGGGCAATGATTCTTTACTTTCATTTGCGTTTTTATTTACATCAAACGAATCGCTTTTCGAATGTAAATAAATTTTTATATTAAGTAAAGGATTTATTTGGTATTGATGAACAGTTTATTTTGGATCATTGAAACATCTTCATTGGAATATGTGCATTGTTACAAGAAAATGAAATTTCACAAACAGTTTCTGTTGAAAGTCCGACTTAATTGAATCTTCAATGAAAACTTGAATGCCCAGTAACGAATTGCGTAGAATTCTAACTTAATTGAAAATTCAATAATATAATTGAATGAAAATTTACAGCTTTCGTTGATTTTTTCGCTAAATTGTCTATTTTTGATTAAAAAATTCCTTGAAATTGATGAAAATTTCCAAAAGTGTGTCTGAGTTAATTTATTTTCAACAAAAATATTGTTGTCATAAATTAAAAAATTTCAAGTAGAATGTTATTTGTTACAAATACTTCATGTCTCCGTCGATTGAATGGCCATTCAAATAGTGAAATCGCATTCAATTGACTCATCATCATTAATAAAAACGTGAATTCGAATTGGAGAAAAATTTTCCTTGAAAATTCCCCAACACCGTAAAGTGGAGGACAATTGAATATGTCCCCCCAGTACCAAAAGGTGCACGAACTGTAATAATAATCCCATTTGTCGGTTGCGAGTGGCATAGTAAATACCGAATGCGAATTATTCACCCACAGCGACGAGAGCCAGAATAAAGGAGAGGGGGAGTCTACGGGGTTATTCCCTGCTACTTGGCAGGGGTTGTGGCGTTTACTCAACCTAATAACCACGATCAGACGTCGTCGTTATATGTACCTAATTTATCAGATTACAAAACCGTGACGGGAATAAGAGCATCGGAACCTTTATTTCCCTCTCAATGTTGAAGTTCATCTTCGCTTTTTAGGAAATCTTCTCTTTTAGTTCTTGATTCAATGGACGCAAATTTTTCAGTTTCCATTGAACTGTGAGAAGCGGAATAAGAAGTCGGGGACATGGGGATTGCGGATAGCTCAGCCAAAACGAAATCAGGGGAATGTTTATTCTTTTCACCCCTTTTTCCACTATTCTAGTGCAATTTCGACTTCCTCGGTCCTCGTTAACTCCAAATTGAGAGAGAGAAAAAGATGGGAAAATAGAGATGAAAAGATTTTTCATGTTTTCTTTATATCGATCGTCTTCGTAGAGTATACGGAGAAAAAAGTTGTAGAAAAGGTACCTTGAAAATCATATAAAAATTGTTTTTTTGACGTAATTGTGATGTACCGCTATATTGTTAATAAAATTTGGCTGAATTTTCCGGAAAAATACGTTGAATTCGATTTATGGGGAAAAAGTCAATGTAATTTCAAGTTTTTCTGAACATTCACGTAAAGTCCCATTTTCTAGCGACTGAAAATTCGGTCATTTACATGAATTTTAAAATGAAAATGAATATTCACTGCCAAAAACTCTTGGAATTGCAGGAATTCTTGAGGGAATTCCTTAACAATTCTTGGAATTTCAGGAATTTTTTAAGGAACTCCCTGAAAATTCCGAGGAATATGGACTTCAAGAAGAGATTTCGCTGAATTTTTTTGATTTCTCATTAATTTCTCCGGAATAATTAAACTGAAATTAACAATTCCCACGGATTTTTCCATGAAATTACTAATTTTGAATGACAAAATTCTTCGAAATGTCAGTGGAAAATATTTAACAGAGTGCAATCATTATCGATGGACTTCTCGAAAATTAGTGACGTGTCCCTGAACATCAAATTTTTTCCTCTGTATTGAAAAATGATAAAAATTAGATTTTCATTCCTTCAAATATTAAAACGAGGAATTTTGAGGTGTTTGATTTTTCCACAAGACCACCTCGAATCTCATTATCCTCCGCATCTCCACCCCCTCGCCCCTTGACATTTTTAAATCTGTCTCATTAACAAGCTAATTAATAATCCAATTACGTGGAGAATATCTCCCCTCTTGGCATATTTTCACGGTAACAGGAAAACAATTCTGTTGGACAAGCTCGAGCTCTGCCAGCCCTCCTCAGAATCGCGCGTGCCTCCCCCAGCAACTCCGTGAGAGAGAGGAAGATGACGAGGCGCTGGAAGTGTGCAGGGGCGGGAGGGTGGAGGGATTGCGCTCGGGGGATGGAATGAGAGGTGGTAGACCCGAGATGGGCCATCCCCCCTAGGAATTTAATAAGCAATTACCAGGGATGAAACGAGACGCATCTGTGTACCTGTATAACGAGGAACTAGGGGGTGAGGAGGGGTTGGAATTGACGGGTCTCGGTTACGACGGAGTGGGAGAAGGGGATGGAACAAAGGAGTGAGAGGAACACGGGGCGGCAAGTGTATCTCGAAGTGGGTCCACAATATTTCCAATAAATTATGTTTGCATTGCTCGATTTGCTTGTCTTGGGATCTCCCTCCACTCCGATGTTTTAACGTGTCTACGGTGTATATTCTCAGAATTCATGACGTGGGTTTTCTTGTGGAGAATGAATATTTTTTATGCATTTCTTTGAGGTTTCCTTTTCGCTACAGCATAATGTAAACACAATGGACTGCATTTTCATGAATACAATTCGCTGTTCTTATTAATGAAAACTTTTTATTTCCTGTTTCTAAAAGCACAAAGTTTCGTGAAGTTGGTTTACATCGAGATATATCGAAACCGCCTCGTCTCAAGTAATTATTAATTGATAATTATCATTACGTATTCGAGTCAACACGCATTTGCTAGTCGTGCAAAAGAAAATCTTCATCTATTGACATTGAGAACAATTTTCTAGGACATTTCCATGTGCTAGCACCGTAAACGAGTCACATTTGCACACTTTGAAATCGATGATTGTGTCGCACCAGAAAAATTAATGTGTCGGACCCGAAAAAATTATTGGGGGTCCCATAATTTTTTCCCCAATCCTTTTTTTTTCAGACCCCCAATAGTTTTTCTGCTGCCGCACGAGAATTTTCCTGGTACCACACAATAATTTTTCCAAGTGTCCCGATTGTGACTCGTTTACGGTGCTTAGAATCACATGAATTTTTCTAGAAAATTTCTCTCTGTGCAGCAATATTCAAATCAGTTTAGTCTATTGTGGATAGGGGTTATGAAATTGAAACAAATATTATTTCGAGGACTCTTTATTGCGTCCATATGCCTCAGGAGATTACATTGACGTTATTCTCGCCTAAAAATTCACCACTGAACAATTTCATCGGAATAAATTTCTCACAAATTTCATTTTCATAAAAAAAAAATTGATAAAAAAATTGAATTTCATTTCATAAAAAAAAATCACTCATCAAAATAATAATATAACGCCTGCAATAACAATGATTAGTATAACATCACAACAACTATAATCCTTTATCATCGATAATATACATTGCTATTATGAATAGAATCTTAATTAGCATCACTATATTTTCTCTCAATTTTCATTCAATTTATTCGGAGGAAGAGAGGGAGGAAGGAAATTTATACATATGTTTGCGAGGATTATTGCGGGATAAACTCGAAATGCAAAGTAAGAGTGGGCACCATGTAGGAGAGCAGAGGGAGAGGGCGGGGGGGGAGGGGGCAGGTGAGGATACAAGCTAGGTGAAAAGGCATTAACGGCCTCTTAACATGCAGATTGGAGTCTAAAGACTTTGGAGTTGCCCCGAACGTTGATTGGACGATTATTTAATGCCCCGACCGAGATGCGTTGCGCTATCGGCCGAGTACTCGAGTACCTTGCACTCGTATCAACGTTATAACTGCACATTCTCGGTTGTTGGGTTATTTACAAGTTTAAATGTGAAACGGCACTCAGGGGGAGATGTTTCGTGTCTTTTGGGTGACAAAATGCTGGGTTAGGTGATGTTCATTGAAGGATTTATTCATTAAATATTTTCTTATTGGGTTAAGGACACGTGGAGATGTTTGAGAACTGGAAAAAGTGTTCCTATATTTAAAGAAAATCTGAATTTCAAAATAGAGTTCTCAATTTAGGTAAATTTCTCTGAAATGAGAATGAGATTTTTTGAATGTTTATTGTAGTTGTGGTTTATACCAGAAATTTGATGTTTTCATTTGTGCAATGGGGGAAAATTATTCAAATTATCGAGTGGAGGAGAAAGAACGTGAGATTATTCATTTTAAAGAATTTATTTCTTCAATTTCTCATTTGCTGAATTAAGGATATCCAAGTATTTTTTATTTTACAGTTTGTTACAGACGACAGAGTACTTGGATACCCAAAAATAAAATAAAATAGCCAGAGTACTTGGATATCCTTAAATTCATGAGTGGAATTAATTATTGAAATTGCAATGAAATAATCCGAAAAAAAAATCCAAAGTTCCGGATACCATCTGCTCGTTTGAATTCGTCTGGGATTTGCCGTAATAAAAAAAAGTGAGAAAGAAAAAGAGAAGCTTTGAAATCGGACGCGGGAGTCCCGCGTTTTGCGCTCGTTAAATTTTCCAAATGGAGAATAGGAAAGTGGGGAAAAGCGTCGTGTGTGTCGCACTGAGGTTCGTCAACGTTCGCCTCAGGGCCCTCTCTCCCTTTCGTAATAATCCACGACCCCTCGATAGCTTGGTCCCTTCACTCACAGGCTCGCTGTCCTCCCTTCGGTATTTTCAGTCCTTCTCACTCCTGTTTTCGTCGTTTCCATCCTTCCGCACCCTCCTACCGCCCCCGCCATTGCGTTACTCTGCCCCTCCGCGCTCTAACCGTGCTAACGACCCTGCTTTATCTCCGTACCAGCCGCAAGTTATATATATGAAAGCACCAACTGATACGCCACGAGACAAGGGTACACGTGCTGTAATGAATCTCCATACTGGAATCCATCAAATCTCCACATTCTTAACATCAAAATTTATTAAAGAACGAATCGGGTGGAAGGGATTTCATCAAATTTAATTAATTGCGATGTTCCGTTGCAAGATGGAACTGTTGTTCTTATTTTAGGGAATATTCATTTGCGGTTGGAAATACCAATTGATTGCTTTTATTCATAACTAGGGGGCTTCGACCCCTGCTCGCTTCGCTCGCTCCCCCCCCCCCCCCCCCTCCCCCCCCCCCCCCCC